>NW_004797934.1:391786-394187 GCF_000002075.1 Aplysia californica | reverse complement strand
AAGTAAAAATTATGTTTCCTGAAAACAGTGGGATCTTAAGTGAACTCGGATTATAAGCAGTGGGATCTTAAGTGGATACTACTTAATTACCCCCTTCAACAGCAAATTGTCTTTTTAAGATTGAAGAATTATAATGAACACCAGGACCAGAACTGGAATATACTTTCAGTTTGTATGCATCCCTCCTCTTTTGTTTATTTTGTGGTCAATTTATTTTTGTATGATCTGGTGTCTGTTGAAACTTGAAAGAATAAAGATGGTAACTAGCTAAAGGATTTGTTAGATTAATGTCGTATCATTTCAGATGTATCTCTATTATCTTGAAAACTAACTGTCTCTTTTCATATATTTCTTTCCATCAGAGCTCAATGCAGAGAGAGGATGAAGAAATACAGGTTCAATGATCCATCGAAGCAGACAACCCTCCAAAGGTACAGGCCTTACATTCTCCTTTTTCTTGGCTGGAACCTAATCGGAGTTTTAGGTTGGAAATTTGCAACATTTCAAGCTAAAGATAATGATCCAACTTGGGATTCTAAGTCAGAAGGTAAGCATAGGAAATATTTTATGATGTGCTTTAACATGATATGACAGATCTATAATAGGCCTACTCATTCAGGGATGTTCTGGTATGGTTTGCTTTTCCTTTCAAACATCTATCGCATCCTGATCTCTCCTCCTTTTTTTGTGTTTGCTACTCTTTTGTAACATCTCTAATCTTCAGCACCAAGGCCTATATATGTGGTGTAAGTGCCGTAAAACTCTTATTAAAAAACAACCAAAACAAAGAGAGGTTTCCTATCTTACAGAATACAGGGCAGTAAGCTACCGTGCCTGGAAAGTTTTGTTGTGTTTCAGTTGCATTTGATAGATTGTTTTACCAAATTATAGACCTGGTGTTGTTCTTTTTTAACAACAAAAGGGGTTAAGCCGATAGTGTTATAGTTATAGTGCTGTGTATTTTGTAGAGATCTATCATCACCCTATAAGTTTGGCTGAATTGAGATGGCTAATTAAAAGTAACTTGACCTTTGTCATAAATAACAGCTGAATAGCGATAAAACTGGGAACCGGTTTGGGTTTCATCTTGTTTTGAGTTTTTCTAAAATCAAGTACAGTCGAACCTGCCATGACAGCCACTGTATAATACAGCCACCTGTACAAACAGCCACTTTTCTCTTCTCACCTTCCATTTGTTCGATATATATATAATTTCACTGTGTAGAACAGGCATCTGTCCGCCGCGGCGGCCTTATTTTACCAAGGAACTAACAAAATGACCTGTCTGAGACGGCCGCCCAAATCTCTCATCGCTTGATACTTTATCAAAAATTATGTTGTGGCCCCTCACACTGTGGACAAGCCTTCATAATCCTGTACCTGTCACTTTTGTTTGTCCCTCCAATGTCCAAACATGTTAGGTAAATTCCACCCACTTCTGTTTACCCAAGTTGACCACCTGCTGGTGAGGGAAGCCTGTAGTCTGTCATCACCCAGGGCTACCCATCATTACGAATTTTGGCGGAATTGTCATGATTTTTATTCAGTTTTATGAAAATATGGTCATAATAGGCCTACCCCTGATTCCAATTTTTACAAATTTCGACTATCCCAACTCACTGCCTACCTTCCCGTTGTGTAAAAGTAGAAAAACTACCAGACCCGGACAGTCTATGACACTATGTCACTTGCAGATGTCTAACATTAGCATCCTTTGCCTTGAGCTTTTGTACTCGCTCAGTGCCACTTTTTCCTTAGAAATACATTAGACTAAAGAAGTGCTAAATCCAGGAGTAAGGTAAACATTAGGTTGACCAGGTGTTCACACATTCCTGTCTTTTTATGCTGTGTGTGACAGCCAAGGCCAGTCAGAGATTTGTTTTTAATGGATCATTACTTGAAACTTAATACAGTGGAATCCTGTTATAACGAGAGGGAGGGGACCGGAGCAAAATGTCCGTAATAGCAGGATTCTCGCTATAAGGGATCCAGTAATAAATTCAAGGGAAACTATAAAGTAGGCCTAATCTATGAGTTTGATGTTTGATGAGAGGAAGTTTATTTCTTTTTGCTATCTCCTCTGATGATGATTTTGTTTCAACATGACCTCTAGGTCTTACTTGATCAAAAATCGAATCAGGTTTCTTTCTCTAGCGCTAGATCTAGCGATGTGGACTGACAGCTTGGCGTTGACGATCAGAAAGAAAGGGCTCTGGGCTAACTCGCCCGCTGTGTTTTCCCCAACCCCACCCTGTGGTGCATTCCGTCTGCTTGCGCACGTCACACATTTGCTCCATCCATCACATTGCTGTGACCTCTCCATCCCCGTATCGGAGAAGTGAGAGGCATGGTAGGCCTTGATAATTTAAACTAGGCTTACACTGGCCTATCACGCGATGCG
>NW_004797934.1:361582-390203 GCF_000002075.1 Aplysia californica | reverse complement strand
TATATATATATATATATTCTTTCTTTTGTAATACTTTGGTCTGATTTTTGCATTAAATAAATAAAAGATTTTATGAGTAAAAAATACACCAAAAAACCCCTGGACTTTTTAAGAATATCTCCGGTTGAGATAACCATAATTTCAAGTCTCTCAAGTTCGAAATTTGGGTGTTCAATTGTAGTGAATGAAGTTCTCATTGTGCACTATGTATTGGTTTGGATTTTATAATAATGTTGGGTCTTATGTGATTAACTTAGATGGCCAGCTGGTTAGTCTCTTACTGCTTTGAGGGTGGTTGGAGGGCGCCACTGGTAGGTCCTACGTCTTTTCTTTCCCTTTGTTGCTCCCATCTGTCTATCTTGCCTTTTCCCTGCATTAGATGGCACTTACATTGTATCTTGTTGAAGTGTGTCTCTTTGCTCAAATTTACCTCAAACTTCTATTTTCCTGCATTTTTGTTGCTCCTGTCCGTCGTCTTGCTTTTTTTTTCTACAGAAGAACTTAGTTTGGGTTTGTCTTTATCAATTTGCTCCCTTCTACTTCTTTTTGTGCTCCTGAGTTGTAAGAGTTTGACAGTTGGAAGCTCTATCTTGTCTGAAGTCAGATACAACCTCGAATTTACTGAGACTAACATGTTAACAAAATATCGTTTGTATCTTTTTCAGCTGAACGAATCGTCTCTGTATATGGAGGTCAAGCAATTAGACACAAAATTACCATTGGCAAGAGATCAGAAGATGAAACCGGGACGTCATAGTTTTTCTGTAGCCTACATAAATAATTTAGATGTATATACAATAGCAAAATAAATATGTGAGGCACTATGGGGAAATCAGGTGATTGTCAAAATAATGAAATCAATGAAATCAATGAAACCAGCATTTTTCTGCCTGACTCTTAGGCATTTTTTAATCCTTTTTTTTGTTGTTTTTGGACTCACCACCTTCTATTTCTGTGTCCTTTTAAAAACACATTTCTGTGTGGAATTTCTGATGAAAGTTGATTAAAGGCACAAAAATGTAAATTTGTAGTTTCCCTTGGTCTCTTAAGCTTTGGAAGTCCCAGACTTTGGAGCCATTTTCTCGCTAATTTTCTCTCTGAAACCAGGCAACCCCACCTCAATCATTCGCGAATATCTCGACTTCTGTTGAAGATAAAATCGTATTTTTTTCATGTAAAGCAAAACAAATGAGTAAGCTTTAAGATGATACCAGTAACTCCACGTGCCCAAAATTTGATGAGCACCTGATTCCACAGCATTGTGACACATATAATATGTCCCATGGAACATCAGTAAATGTGTGAAATGACAGACTGCTCATGTGCTAATGATGAAAGTCCATTGTCTTTGTGCCATTTTTGGACATTATTAATGTGTACAGATCTGGGAGATTGGGGTAGGGGTGAACATATATATATAAATTTAAATGCCAGTTCAAGTGGAGTCGAAAGAAGAGCTGAATCATATAGGCCTACTTCAAAGGTTTCTTTTATCAATGGTTGGATGAAAAAAGTAGGCCGCTGCTTCCAACTGGTTTGCTTTGAAATAAAAGTATTGTTGAGTTAGTTGTTTTATACTGTATTTTGTCTGATGTGAGCTTATGTTGATGTTTAGTGATTGAATAAAGACATTAAGACAACCAAAGTGGGTTTGTCTACAAGAATATATGAGTTTGAATCATCACAAGAAGAAGTTTTATTTCTAGCTTTCTTTTTTGCATTTGTTCAAATTCAAAGAGCATTAGATTTTGGACTGGTGTCTGTGGTGTAGTGTTAAGGCGCCTTGCTGTAGCACGCAGGAGACCCAGGTTCGATTCCTGAGTAAGAAGAAATTTTATATCAAGTATGTAACATTTTGCTGGAACATGTATCCCTCTCAGCCCAGGTTGATCCCGACAGGCAGAGTTGGAAGCCTACCTCCTAAATGATGTAAATTGTGTAGATGGCAATGCAAAACCCCTACATTTATAAAAAGAAAATTCAGACTTTGAAATAGTTTCAGTCGTCGACCTTTGGTAATATGAATATTTCATATTAAGTTTTGCCATCCAGTTGTTTGAAAATTTCTTGTTTTTTTACCTTGTATTTTTGGCTTTCATTTTTATTCTATGTCATTGACCTAACGTTTGACGGCTTGTGAGTTTTCTTTTTATTACTACAGACACATCTCTTAGTGCTTATGCTTTATGTTGGTTGTGTTTTGTAAGTGTGAAAAAAATGGTGATAGCCTTTATTATATCAGAGTGTATGAAGCTATCATGCTCTCGCCAAATGACAGCAGAATTGTAGTGAAACCAACTGGTCAACATGTCAAATAGTGGGGCATTTGTATGGACTTGATATTTTGACATTCATAGTCCATTAAAAAAACACAATCAAATAAAGTTGAAAATGAGTTTATATTTTTCTTCTTTGTGCTTTCTTATTATGTTTGGCATGCTGAGTTTTTGTTCTTTTTTTAATATGACTAGTTTGTAAGAGTTTAAAGAAGTATTGCTTTAATTGACATGAAGCTGGTCAATGTCACAAAGTGGTGTTGATGTAACAAGGAAGCTGTGGAGGTTTCGAAGCTCTGATAAGGTGCAAAGTGTTCCACCTTTACTTTACCATTTCCAACTCTGTATATAAAGTGTGGAACTCTTGCGGTGTGAAACTCAAGCTGTTGTTATTTGGAACACAAAACAAAGATTTAACACTACAAACCTTCTGTCACATGCTACTATAACAGGAATTAGCCAAACCTGTTCCTCTGCTCTGTGTTGTGATTCTTTCCGCAGCTTTGGGGCCCCGATACGTTGGATTGGAATCTCACACTTCACGAAAAACTAAACCGAGGCTCTAACTAGCCTTTTTCACAACCTATACTTTCAGCAGGCCTCCTCTGCCTTGATACAACTCTCACCTCTCAAAATCCCACCAGTAGTCTAGTAACTCAGACTTTTATCAACTTGCAAACAATACAACTGAACACAGACTCACACTTTACTCACTCTCAAACTTTCAGCCAAACAATACAATAGGCTAGGCCTAACCCCCTGCCACAACCAAAAAAACAACCAAATACACCACACAAGCCAATGTTACAAAGACGATTTTGTGTTTTGTGTGTACTTTATAAATAATACAGAATTAAAAAGGAAATGAGATTGCAAATATTACTGATTTTGCTTCCTTCTCAACACATTGCCATTTTGTTGCTGTTAATCCAGTAGCCTTTGAGCGCGTACTTTTCAGTCCAATGCCATGTTTTAAAAAATGGTGGAGGTTTTTTAACTTCAGCATAATTTAGGCCTACTTTGCTGCAGCATAGTATAAAGTATTATAATCTGTGGCAGGAGTGAAAGGAAGAAGATGCCGTCGCAGCTCACATATCTGTAGATTGAGACATTAAAAGTAAAAGAGCAGATGGAGGATTGTTTTAGTGGATGTGGACACAAAGCAAGCACACTGGCGATTTTTCTGGTTTTGCCCAGCTTTGGTAATAGTTTTGAGGTACAAAATGTTGTGTTTGGAAATGGAATATAATCTGTTTGTTCCCTTCTGTTGAGGGTTTTCATGCTATCAGTTCGTTTCACCTTTCTCATGTAATTGTAAACTGGTCTGTCTGTCAGACCTCTTCCCCATCGGTTCATCCGTTCCTCTAAACATAAATTTTTAATGATGGTTTTTGTTGTTTTGAGTGGTATTGGTTTGATTGGTTGTGCCAGGTGAGATCCTTTTTGGGAGGGGGGCTAGTCTGTCTATGATTTTACCGTGAATGTTTGTGTGTTCTGAGATCCTCTGTAGAACAAGCTTTACAGCAAAGGAGAAAAGAGGTGGTAAGCTGTTCAAACGCCGTGGAGGACTTCCCAAAGATCTGTCTCATAGTTCTCCATAGCTTGCAAGGCTAATGTGGAGTCGGTGGGGAAAAAACCTTAATATATTGATATATATATATGAATGTTCATTGTGGATGTCAGGTCTTCGGAAGATGGAGTTTAAGTGCTTCTTGATTTCCTATGATTTATAGTTTAAATATATATGAAGACTCACAGGACCAATAGGAACCTCCATCATCGAAACAAATACATTTTCCAAAGCCATCGCTGACAGTGGCTTTGAAATTTATACGCAGATCTATTGATACACGTTACACATTGATCCAATCTTGTGGATAGTGTAGGATTGTGTTCTCTGCAGCTTTTTTTTCCAGTTCAATAAAGGTCTCCCTTTTCGTTGATGATTTTGTGTCTTAGAATACTTAGATGTGTGTTATTTCAGAAGGACAGATTTGTTGGTGGGCTGAAAATTTGCTTTTATCTTTTAGATTGGTGTTCTTCTTTCTGGTAGATGGTATTTCTCTTTCAGTTTCAGGTTTGGGATGTGGTGCAGCATTGATTTATGTTTCAAACTGATTCTAGGTTTCCAGTTATCCACTAATTTCTCGCAGGGTATTGTGTGGCTAATCTCTTACTCTTCAAACATTCCAAAGCTGCTTTCTGTCTCCACAGTCCAAGGGGCTCCACATTTGTGGGAGGCCATGGTCAAAGACTTCTTGTGACGAGCGTCTGTTCTCTATTATTTTTGGTCTGGGTTGTTCTCTAACACAAGATCGTAGTATTTCACCCACTTGTTCATTCTACCTTGTAATGTATCCCTTCCATTTTTTTTCGATCTTTTAGTTTAGATCTAGATCTAGATCTAGTCCTTTTCTCCAGACACGATCACACGCTTGTTGTAGGGTAGGTCGACAAATACTGTCGACATGATGTAGGTGCCATCCTGGTACATGATGTCTATCTCAGGTTTTGAGTTTGACACAGCACGGGCTTACATGATGTGCTGAAAGTTGTTCTGTTCAACTGCTACTGGCTTCTCCTGATGCCCGTTTGTTCTTCACAGCCACCATAGTGAAGTCTGCGGTTAATCATGTGCTCACCAACTTTTGTAGCTGCAAGATGTCAGATACGAGTCGGCACAGTAACTTTGGGGATCTTTTTATGAATCCCTGCTCTTTTTCAGAACAAGGGGGTGGTGTAGGCATTCTTCCAAATTTTTGGGTGGTCTTTTTCCCAGCGTAGCCCGCGGTTGGGGGTGTTTGAGTGTGAGCTTTTTATCGGGGGCCTGGTGAATTTGTTCATCAAACTTTTTTAAAGCACGTTGAAGTTCTTGTTTTTACTTGTATTGGGAATGATTCAATTGCCGTATGTTGATAGTTCAATGATAGGTTTGGCCTTTTCTCTCTTTTTTTACAGTTCTTTGAGCACCTCTCAGGATACATGTCTTTCTGCAGTTTTGTTGAAGACATTTTGTGGTGTGAATGTTCTTCATCCAGTCTGTTCACCTCCCCACTTTTACTTTAGGTCTAGTACCCTGTTTTCGTGTGTCTTTGGTGTATTTAGACTGATTTGCTTTCTTGAAATTGCAACGAGTTCTTGAGTGTTTTGATCCAACTTGTGTGTCTGATATGATGATGAGGATCAGTCTATGATCACTTCTGATGATTGCAAGTCAATGGAAGTGCCAGTAAAACCCCTTTTTCAAGACTGAAAACTCCTGATGTCTTCAAGGACTTGCACTGTAACGGAGTGTCAAGGTCAGATGATACAATGGTCACGGTCAAGTAGTAAAGTCGAATCTGTGTGTTGTGAACCCTGTGGAGTCCTGTTTTATTACCAAGTTCGTACACATGTTCATGTGCTGTTTTTTTTTCATTCAGCTCATCGAGGTATTTTATGGTGTTGTTATAGTCTGGATATCTCCAAAGTGGTAAGTGCCCATTGAAGTCTCTGGCAACAACGGTGTTTAGATAATATGGTTATGTGGTCTTTTGTAGGTCTTTAATATGGCATGACTCAGGCGTCTGCGACGTAGCGGTATGTGCATCGCTGTCGCAGGCAGGAAACCCTAGTTCGATTCCCGAGTGGGGAGAACATTTTTATCGAGTATTTTGGTCTTTCTGCTGGGATGTTATTTCTCTCCCTGTCTCAGCCCGGGTTGGCCCTGATAGACAGAGTCGGAAGCCCGCCTCATAAATGATCTAGAGTTGTATTGATGGGAGCATAAAAACACCCACATTAAAATAACAAACTTGTTTTCTTTTGTTTTAGAAAGTTGAACTATCTAGATATTGATACTTCTCCTATTAACTCCTAAAACACCCGCAGTAATGTAGGCTATCTGTTAGCAATTTTAGAATGAATTCTTCTTTCGATAGATTGATGCATAGTATAGATTCTACTAGTGCTTGTTTATTTAGTCTAGCAATTTCTTTAAAATCATGTGAAAGTAAAAGTCTACATCACATCGCATGTTATAGGCCCCTATATATATATATATATATATATATATATATATATAGTGTGTGTGTGTGTGTGTGTGTGTTGGTCAAAATGTGTATTGAGTGTGTTCTCGTGGTCTGGAGGCGTGTTCCCCTCTCATTCAATACGTCACGGGTTCGAATCCGGATAGCGACGGAAATTTTCCTCTCTAAAACGTTCTCTTTTCACATCCTTTCCTGCTCTCTAACAATGTTCTGTCGCCCGCTTTTGTCTCCACTTTCTGCCCCCCTCCCCCCCCCCAACCTCCTTTGCCCCTTCTTCTGGGCTCCTGACTCTTTCTGCAGCCTTTCTAGTAAATTTCTACTGACTACTACTCCTACTCCTTGGCTCCTTCTTCTTACTGCTGTCTTTTAGCCACACCCCTGATCTTAATCTTATGGTAGGTACGATCTGGCCTTCTCGGATATGGGCGATAAATCTGGTACCGGTAGTTCCCGTGTGCATGTTGCGCACAATAAAGATCCCTTGGTGGTCCAAAATAGAATACTAGTTAAGAGTATATTATTTCGGCTTTTGAGGTAAAGACAGGAGTTAACAAGGATGCAACATGTCAGCAATTCCGTTCAACCTGGCCATTGACTGGGTCATGAGGAAAACAACAGAGGATACATCGAGAGGCATAAGGTGGACCCTCTTCTCCACCCTCGAGGATCTTGACTTTTCCGACGACCTTGCACTACGCTCCCATACCAACCAGCACATGCAGGAAAAAACAAACTGGCTCCACAAATACGAACGCCAGATTGGGTTAAGAATAAGCCAGAGGAAGACAGAAGTAATGACACTGAATGTAGGCTCCCCGACGTTGATTAGAGTGAACAACACAGACCTGCCTATAACAGACACATTTACCTACCTAGGCAGCATAATCAAAACTGACGGCGGCGCAAAGGAAGACATCATGAACAGACTCGGCAAGGCAAGATCTGTAGGCTACGCAGAAGCATGATCAACATCTGGAAGTCAGGACAGTTTAGGATACAAACCAAGTTAAAGCTGCATAACAGCTGTGTACTATCCACACTCCTATATGGCGTTGAATGCTGGAGGATGACTGATCATGACCGTGCCAAGCTATCTTCCTTTCATACAACCAGCTTACGCCAAATCCTCAGAATCTTCTGGCCCGACAAGATATCCAACGCAGATCTGTTATGTAAATGTAGGCAAGAGGACATGACAACCATAATAAAAAAGGAGAAAGCAGAGATGGACTGGACATGTTCTGAGAAGAGAGCCAGACTCTATAGTGAAGACTGCCCTCCACTGGACACCCGAAGGACGTCGCAAAAGGGGCAGACCCAAAGTGACCTGGAGACGCACAGTAGAGTCTGAAATGAAGTCCTGGAATCATTCGTGAGGAACGCTGACCAAGATGGCCCAAAACAGACAGAGCTGGAGATCCTTTGTTGCTGCCCTAAACTCCAGATGGCGTAAAGGGTAGTAAGTTAAGTTTAAGTAGATTTCGGCAGCCACCTGGGCAAAATTCAAAATTTCCTACCAACTGAAAACGTTTATCGTGTCACACCCGCTCTTATGATGACCTTATGCAGTTGCGAGCGCCGTAAAACACTTACAAAAAGTGTATTGGTACAATACTTTGTAATAATGATCCTAGCCTTTGTAATCTACATGTATTATGTTAGTAAGCCAAGAATTGTTTGGTGCTTAGGCCTAATGCACGGAACTATTGTTGACAGCTTAGTAGTTTGTCGCGGTACCAAAGATTCGAATATTTAGCAGTACGATCTTTGAAGTTACTACATTAGGTAATAGCAATAATATAGTACCAGCAGTAATAAATGCTACGCTGCTTTTTATTTTTGTGTATCTATATCAACAGACCAATACAACAGGGTGGCGCAATTTTATGATCAGAACAAGTTGTAGAATCTAGATTCTTGATCTATTCTAGATCTAGATCTAGATCTAGTCTAGATCTTGTAGATCTAGATTCTAGATCTAATCTAGATAGATTTTTAGGCCTAAAATCTAATGGTGGCGGTACGAAAATGGACATTTCATGTCTTCATTTTGATTCGACAGTTGTCCATGCCCTGAAGAAAGGTAGGCTTGACTTCTTTCTGCGTTAGAGGGCCAAGTCTAGATCTAGTCTAGATCTGTGTACAGATAGGCTATCTAGATTTAGATCTTTTTTTACTTTCCCTCCCGTCTCACACTCAGCTACCAGTTGTCTATTTTCTACTAAATATTGATGCGCAGAACACGAATATCAACTTCATTTCCGTGCGCCAAACACAGGGGAGATAACTCACAATTTATGTGGGCAAATAACAAATGTTCTAGGGGAAATTTTATATGCCCCTGTGGGCCAATAGCCACTCCGAAATGCAAAATAGGTTACTGCCAATGTCAAGCAGTCTTGTTTTCTCGCAGTAGGCTTACCTTTTGAAGGTATTTTCAAACGAAGTATAGTATAGTCCACGAACGAGGCCCCAACCACTACTGAAGTATTTGAATATTCAGACATTTAGAAATCTCTAGCTCTAAAAATTGAATTTGATGAAAAAAATGCTTCTTCCCAGTCCTCGCAGAGTGGCAGAATGAAAAGATGACGCCTAAATCTCGCAAATGACCAAAAAATCTCAAAATCTGAAACCGTTCGGAGAAATAGAGTTGAACAACTTTATTTTCCCGAACGTTCAGAGAAATAGTCACTTCGAAACTTTTAGGAAGTGAGTATTCCCACCCGGGATGGGAATAATTCTTTTTGTTATATTACCACCCGGGCTGGGTCACTTCTCATCTTTCCTCTATCTATCTGGATCTAGTTTTATAAGATGTAATACAGGCTGAAGGCCGACCTCTTAACCTGGTGTGAGAATTAGACATATTTCCACTGGCAGATCTATGTGCTAGATCAAGATCTAGTATGCTTCTACAATGTAATGCTGGGTCTGGAAATATTGAACACATTCAAACTAGAGTGCTCATGCTAAGGGGGAAAATGTCACTTTTAGCTTTTAAATTTTTTCTGGTCGTTACAAAGGGGATGGGGGTGAGTAAAATATTTTTATATATTCCGGGGGGATTTAAGAGAAAATTTTATTTCCACCCGGGGAGTGGGTAAAATATTTTTAAAGTCCCCTCAGAGGAGTGGGAATAAGAGAATGTTATTCCCACCCGAATGGCAGCCAAATTTTTACTTTCGCTCCGGCACACAGATGCACTGCTTCGGCCCACTTCGGGGGTCAAACTGCAGTAGTACTGTTTGCTGCAGATCACACATAAAGCCACTAAAACTGTCGCAAATCAATTATTTTCAAGAAAATTTTTAATCTAACTGTAAAATATCAAATTATGCGTTAAAACAGGGGAGCCCCCAGTAAATTTTTACTTTCACTCCCCCACACAGATGTACTGCTTCGGGAGTCAAACTGCAGAAATGTTTGCGGCAGATCACACATAGATATAATATCTAATATCGAAAGCCACTAATCTAGATCTAAAACTGTTGCAAATCAATTATTTTCAAGAAAATTTCAAATCTAAAACTGTAAAATATCAAATTATGGGTTAAAGCGCGGGGGCAGGCCCCCCTGGAGCCCCTCCCCCCGATTTGTCCAAAGCACGTTTATCTCTATTCAGAACTATCAGATCTTTCAAAAACTATTCATTTGCGACAGAAATGAAGTTGATATTCCTGTTCAGCGCATCAATATTTAGTAGAAAATGGACCACTGGTAGCTAAGTGTGAGACGGGAGGGAAAGTAAAAAAAAATACTGGCTGGGCTAGCTGTACTTAAGGACGGCTAGACTGGCAGGCTAGCCATAGGCCTACTTAATAATGATGGCTGAATGATAAATTATGAAAATAAAATTTTAGTTTGCAATACCTAAAGTATTTTAGTATTTCAGACAAAACTAAAAGGTGCCTTACTGACAGGCATCATTTTAAACCTGATTATTACTAAGATCTAATGAGACCTGTGTACTCAACAGGTTTCGGTCAATAGGGCCTGACCTAAGTATGTCTAGACTGGCAGGCTAGCCGTACTTAAGTAGGGCTAGCCACTTCAATCGATAATGCTCATATAACAATATGGGCAATCTCCGGTTTTGGCCCCAAGAGTATGAAATACCAAGTGACTTTTTATGGGTTAGCCTAAAAACTTAAAAAGGGTGAGATTGTAGTATAGTAAAATAGGCCTATAGAAATAGCGTACACTTGTCAGCATAAAAATCATGTCATAGAATTAGAGAGTTAAAGTAGAGTACCTTTGAATATGGCTGCCTGAAAGCGAGGGGGCCTTACGCCGTAGGAGAAATGGTCTCGTACAAATCAGTTGCACTGTAGGCTGTAGGTTGAAGAACCAGCTGTCGAATATATCCCTGAGATCTAACAGTAACAGGGAAATGCAAAGAAGAAGAGAATACACAAAAAATCAAGCTCACACACAAAGTACGAGAGAAAACAGGAGTGGCAGTTATCCCAAGCCAAATTTATACCCTTACAAAAATGGAAATGGGCTGGTGACATTGATTGAGTGAAAGATAACAGATGGGTAAAAAAATGCGCGGAATGGGGACCAAGAACCGGATAAAAGAACAAGACAAAGACCAGAAAGAAGGTGGCAAGATGACATCAGAAAATGGATGGGTACAACTTGGACACGGAGAACGGAGCAGCTGGTACAAAGTGTGGAAGTCGAGGTTGTTCTTGGAGGGCCTCATCCTTCAGTGGACAGACAAGAATACCTAGAAAGAAAGAAAGTTGACAGTGCAGTGGAACTTGGATTCAACGAGCTCAGATTAAACGAGAACTCGGATTCAACTAAAGGAAATGTATTCCCCGTTCGTTTTTTTCTTCTTTATCAATTAAAATTATCCGGATCCGGATTCAACAAACACTAAAATCAGCAAGCTCAGATTCAATGAGGTTGCTTCCAGGGTGAACAGCCCCCACAGACGTGGCTTCCCTCATTTTTCTCCCACAAAGAACTTTATCTAATCCCGGAAACCATTCATTGCACCTGCATCATGTACCATTATTCACTTACCCGATTGCATGCAACCAATCAGGGGCCTTCTTTCATACCAACACATCCGAAACCTTTTTTCCTTTCAGGCAGCACCATCACAAAAGACCAGAAGGAAGCTAAACTTTTTAACTTTTTTTTTCGCCTTAGTAAACAGGGCAAGAAGACTAACTGAGGCCGATAGACTCCTCATAAACAAGGCTAAGCACAAAGAAAAAGCCACTACAGTGAACAACACCCTTTTTGAGGAGGGCTTTGATCCTGCATGATGGAACTCGGACAGACCCTCAAAAAGTTAAAGCAAAAGAAAGCCCCAGGAACAGACAAAATAACAACGAAATGCTGTGCAACCTTGGCAGTAAAGGAAATGACGTTATACGCCGCCTAGTAAATACCGCATGGAGAATGAGTGGAATACCAAAGGCATGGAGGATCGCTCAGATCGTACCGCTCCTAAAGAAGGGGAAACCACCTATAGAAGCAAAGAGCTACCAACCTATATCACTAACATCATATATTGGTAAGCTTGCTGAAAGAATGGTGAACAATCCCCTTTACTGGTACCTAGAGAACTCCAACAGCTTGAACCCACACCAAGCAGGCTTCAGAAAAGGCAGCAACACAGATCAGAAGACCAACTTTTCAAACAAAGTCAAGACATCCAGGATGGTTTTCAGGAGTCAAAACACACTGTTGCCATTTTTGTAGACCTCCGACAGGCGTACGACAGAGTGTGGAGAAAAGGCCTACTCATGAAAATGATGGATCTCAGGATACTCGCAAAACTTTTTTAATGGATTAAGTTTTTCTTAGCGGATTGAAACATCTAAACCATGGTGAACAATGCCTACTCGTCAAGAGAAATACCGGTACTCAAAGAAGGCCTACCCCAAGGTTCCTGTCTGAGTTGTACTTTGTTCCTGATCTTCTTCAATGATGTAATGAAGGTGCTAAAATCTGAAAAGACTCTCTACGCTGATGATCTTGCTCTCTGACGGACACGTCACAGCATGGTAGTAGGAGCAGGGAAACTAAATGAAAACCTCAAGAGGCTCTACAATTACTGTCAGAAATGGAAGCTCAAAATAAACTGCACGAAAACAGTATACACCATCTTCACAAGGAGCCATAAAACAGCCAAAGAAAAACTCAACTAAAGATAGGAAATGAAAATCTACCTAAAGAAGAACAACCAACATACCTCGGAGTCAAATTTGACCAAAGTCTTGACCATGAAAAGCCAAGTGGAGAGCATAAAGAACAAAGCGAAAAGAAGACTACAACTTTTTTTAAAAACTCGCAAGCAGGTCATAGGGATCAGACAAACAAACTCTGAGAGCTCTATACCTTGAGTATGTCCGATCTTCCCTGGAATACAGCAATATCCTACTCACTATGTGCAGTACAACTACTTGCAATATCCTTGATAAAGTCCAAAATAGTACCCTTCGTTTCTTAAACGGTGGCATGAAATCCACACCTACTACTGCATGTGAAATTCTTTCAAGT
Source organism: Aplysia californica (assembly GCF_000002075.1). Classification (NCBI taxonomy): domain Eukaryota; kingdom Metazoa; phylum Mollusca; class Gastropoda; order Aplysiida; family Aplysiidae; genus Aplysia; species Aplysia californica. The sequence continues at coordinate 377,374 of NW_004797934.1, read as the reverse complement.
GTTGAACCCCTGGGAATCCGCAGAGATAAAGCAGTTTTGGAGCTCCATGAAAGAACCAAAAGAATGTGCCCCAACCACCCAAACAGGAAATTAGTAGAAATATGGAAACCAAAGAAACAACTTCAACAAAAGTCAGTCATGCGTCACATCACAGAACTAGTGGAGAGTCACCATCTACCACAAAACAGAAGAGAGACCAAAAGAGTCAACCGAAACATTCCTCCCAAAATTTCTTTGGAAAAACCAATCGTAACAACATGTCTCAGAGACAATAGCACAAAATCTTCAGACCCAGTAACGCTGATGCTTGCATCACATCACATCGACAGCTATTCAGATGACTCGATACACATCTATACAGACGGCTTAGCATTCCAGATGGAAGTTCCAATGAGATTTCTGCAGCCTGTGGAGAAAAATGCAACTGCTACAATGCAGAAATGATGGCAATTGAAACAGCACTATACCATCTCCGCACAGTTTTTGACATTCATCCAAACAAAATACGGAGTATTGTGATTTTTACTGACCCACTATCTGTCTTGCAAGCGATAGAAAATGACCATCATCTAAACCAAGACTTGACACATACTGTTTGGGTCCCGTCACCTGATAACATCCTGTAGCGTCAACCTGGTGATGCAGTGGATTCCCGGACGCGCAAACAGACCTGGAAATGACAGAGAAGACACACGTACCAAAAGTTGATCTAGACAGGAACAGCCCAACACTCCAACTTCATACAACACTGCAAAACAAATCATTAAAGGCAACAGCAAACAAGATTGGATGAACAGATGGGCCTTAGGAAAGACAGGCAGAGCAGTTTTCAAACATATGACCACAACAAAACAAAATGATAATATCAACCACCTACAGAGAGAGAAACAGACCACGATCTTTCGCCTACGAACAGAACATAGCTCAACTTTCACTTGAACAGAATAAAGCCAGAGCCTCCCCCAATGTGTCCTTTGTGTGACTATGCATATGAGACTGTGGATCAGCACCTTTTCCACTGTACAGCCCTAAATGACATCAGAGCTACACTTCTTCCTCCGAGACATAACACTGACAACACACTCTACGGAACATAACAACAACTGCAGCAAACCTGCATTTATCACTACATGGCATTGGACAGAAGGGCGAGAGCTGTTGCTGGATCAGTAACAACAACAACAACATAACAAGAATTGGACAATACCATTGTTTTAACATTTCATGATTAATTTTACGTCACAGGTTTTTAAAAAAATTGCTAAATACTAAATTTGCATTTAAGTAGCGCACACACAAAAACAGACAGTAATAATTAGTATTAAATAATGTGCATCAGTGAATGATGGTTTAATTGATTATTTTCAGCTCGTCTTACAGACCAAGGCAGCATAATGAGATTGTCCAACCATGAGGTTGAATTGATGACAGGTTTGTCTAGTGATGAAGTTCAGAGTGTGAAAGATGCTATTGCTGTGAGTCTTGCTCCAAGTAAAAGGCACCTTACTGGTAAGCAACTTAAAGTATTTTAGTCTCTGCTTGTAAAGAAACAATCTAGAAAGTAGACACAAAATAATGTTTGTTTGAACAGTACGTAGCTCCTTAATAGAAGCTGACATTGAATTGTTTGTTTAGATTTGTCTTTGATTGTTTTCACTTAATGGCTTTTCAGTTTGTTGCAAATGACTTAAGCAGATGTGATTTTCGATTGATTAAATTTTGATAACGGGATAATGTTCTGTATAGGCCTATATAATTTCTAGCTTACTTTAATTTTAAACAATTTTCCTTTTCAGCCTTAGATTTGTACACAACACGTGATAAATCATTACAGCAATGGAAGCTCTCGACGAATTGCCCGCGCATTGACAAGCTATTTAGAGGTGAATATGGTTTAAACCCTATTGCTCTTGCAAGTAACCATTGTTTCAGTTGTTGTTTTTTATATCAGTAAGTCATTGTGAGCAGAATTTTGTATTCATGTAAAGTTAAATTCATTATTAATGCTGTCTTTAGACTAGCAAACAAGAGAGACATCATGAGGTATATAATATTATTATATCTGCTCAAGAACAAAAACTCAAAGGGAGGAATTTTTCTTTGAAGAGGTGCACTGCCCATATGCATGTACTATTATACACACAAGCATTATTATAATTTGTACTTTTACCCTGGGAGTCTTCTTGGAACAGTTTCTACAAGAGTTAATTCTTCTCAGGTGGCATGCCATCGGGCACGATATCAGAAGTGACAGGTGAAAGTGCAAGTGGCAAGACCCAGTTGTGCCTCCAGCTTTGTATTGGTATACAGAAAAATGTGGAGCATGGTGGAGGTATGTGAATTGACTTTTTCTATGCTACTAGCTCCTGACAGCAGTGTTCTGCAATGTTCTCATCTGATTCTAGAAAATTGTTTATTCTTTTCTCAGTTGTTAAACTGAACTTATATGATAGCATAGGTGCCAACCAGTACATAAGAAATGTGTTTTGTACATTTTTTTTAGAGCCAAAGTGCATAAGTTGTTTTTTGGTGCCAGAAAATACATATTCTCTGTTTTCTGGTATGGAGCAATCCTTACAGACTTGCTGATGCTAAAGAAACTTAATGAACTTTCAAAACAGATTTGCAAATATACTGAGTTGCAAAAGTTCTGTCACTCATTATATTTCGATAATTTTTGGTACAACGTTAGAATTGCAGCAAAAATGAAAGTATGATTTGTATGACTTATGAGACTCCTTGTGCAAGAGAAGACGAACGAAATCATAAACTGGAAGTAGTACGTGGACAAAGTGTTGGTATTTATTTCTCTCGGTCTCCTTTGAAATCAATGCTTCCTGCGTACAAAATTTTCTTTGAATCACGTAGACAATGTGTAAACACACCTTACACACTATAAAATTCCATACTTTTTAACAGTTGGGTCATTTTTTTTCACCTGTTTTCAAAATAACTAAACGGATTGCCGAAAATAAAGGCGCTGTGTATCTATGATAAATTCTTTTAATTACGCTTTCTGCTGTCGGAAGACACATAAATATGTGCAGAAGGACCTTCTAACGCTTGAACAAATGTTTTAACACCACTTGTCCAAGACAAGCCTAGACATGGCTTACCAACGGCAATAACTCGATGTCAGAATTGAGTTATTGTCAACTCCCAAGTTCAAAACCCGTTCCAACTAAGTGCAGAGACTGCCAGGTACTTCGGACCATCTTAACCCTATCCGTACGCCCTGGGGTCATTTTGTACCCCCTGTTGTATTCTTCACATTTTAGAATAATTCTAATATGAAGATCTCTTTGATACTTTCAGTATTTCTCAAAAAATTCATTTTGACAGACTACTATGCAAAGCGTAGGGATCAGATCAACGAATAAATTTCCTCTTGAAAGTGGTGGCACAGAGTTCCCCACGTCGTATAGATACGATAGTAAAACACAACGTACGGATAGGATTAAAGCACCATTATTATACATTTATATGATCGTGGATTACGTTATTATCGCCCTTTATGTGGAGCCATTCTAACCCTGTTTCATTGAAGAAATCACCAAATTTTGGCACAACAACATTAGCAATGAAACTAAAGACGTTGGTAAAGTATTTTATTCTGCAATGGGTTAAGGTTTTTGATTCGTCACATTGATGGAAGAGAAAAAGTGTTTAAAAGAAGAGAATAGAGATTTCACAAAGCCAACGTCCCCCAAGTGCTCTACATGGCACGGATGATGGAATGTGCTAACAAGACCACGCACAAACACAGATGGCCACGATAAGTGAAAACTCTTTCCAAACTCATCAAATCATTGTTCTGGACTGGCCTGTAAGATCAACAAGCCTTAACCCAACAGAACATCTGAGGGGGGCTCTTGTGGCCTTGAGATTAAGGTGTTGGCCTCTCATTCAAAGATCCCGGGTTCGAATCCGGGTAGCGACTGAAAAATTTTCTTCTCTAAAATTGTCTCCTTTCACCTCCTTTCCTGCTCTCTAGCAATGTTCTGTCATCTGCTTTCGTCTCCCCTTTCTGCCCCCACCCCCTCACCTCCTTTGCCCCCTCCTCTGGGCTCCTGACTCTTTCTGCAACCTTTCTACTGCTACTCCTTGGCTCCTTCTTACTGCTGTCTTTCAGCCACATCCCTGATCTTCAGGTAGGAAAGATCTACATCAAGCCTTCTCGGACAAGGGCGAAAAATCTCAGAGGGCCCGTGTGCAAGTTGCGCATGTTAAAGATCCCTTGATGGACTAAAATCGATAAGAGTAGGCTTCGGCTGCCACCCGAGCAAAATTCAAAATTTCCTTCCAACAGAAAAAGTTTAATGTTTCCCGTGCACTCATATGACCTTATGCAGTTGCGAGCGCTGTAAAACATTTACCACTAAAAAAAAAGAACATCAGAAAGATGACCTTGACTGGAGGATTAGAAACAGGCCACACTCTGTATAAACTTGTCAGGAACTAAACAGTGCACTTCACAAGGAATGGCAGGGGATTCTTCAGACAACCATTAGGACCTTAATTCAGTCAATGAACAGACGTTTTATATCAGTAATTCAAGCTGGAAAAGGCCACTCACGATACTGAGCAAACTTTGATTTGGATTTTGCAAGGGTCAGTGTGAATAAAATTATCTCCCTTGAATAAGGAAAGACATTTGTCAATTCTTTTCTTGTCATGTTGGCAGAAAATGAATAAAGATCGTGTGTACCAAATTTCTCTTTGCTATGTTGAATAGTAAATAAGTTATCTATTATCTATTTGTGGTGGCCGAATTTTGCTATTCAAAAGGCTTTTTAATGGCTGCATCGATCGACATGTGGTTTTCGACAAAAGATTCTTTAAAGTATTCTCCAGATCATGACGCCATTGACGCCCTTCGTTTTTTCATTTTCGAGACAGTTTTGCTGCTAAAAACTAAATTTCTTTATTTCGCCGATCGCTTTTGTTGGCGGACGCTTCTGTCTCTGTAATTTTAGAAAAGGAGGTTTCCGTTCACTAAACGTGGGCACTGTTTTGAGATAAGAGATCTAAACCTTCTAATTTTTGCATCTCTCAAGATTTGCTCCATTCCGGTAGAATGTAAATATCATAAGCCAATGACTTTCGGCTGACGTTAATGCACCAATAATTCCTTTCATCGAAAGGGAGCCCAGCTAGTTGTACTTTAAAGTGGGTGTGACAGAACTTTAGCAACGCGGTATTATAATAATGAGAGGGACACCCATTATATAAGTCAGTTGGAGAGACTTTGAATAAAAATTTCTTACATTATTTTTGCAGATTTGCTTTGAATAGTTTGAATTTTTGCACACAGAAAAATGTGTGGGAAGATTTGGAGAGGGGAGGGGGGGGGGGGGGGTTACTGTCTAATGCCTACTTTCTCGACCTATCATGTATATATGTAGAGTCTGGTTTTTTTAGTTTTAAAAAGTTGGCAGCTAATAGTATGATATAATGAGTTTTCTAATTTTTAAGCTGTGAAAGTCCCTTACATATTATTTTGAAGGTTTACGCAAATTACACTTAAAATTTTAGTTGTAGGAGCTGATATTTGTACTAATATCTCCCCGGAAAGTGAATATTAAAAATATTTACACAAAGTGCTTTTTATCAGGCTCTTTTTCAGGTTGTGTCTGAATTCGAGTCCAGAGTGGCTATACCCCCCAGGGCAATGCCACTGACTGTAGTGTCTTTAGGCCATTCCCAAAGGGGGGGACATTTCTCGTTCAAGCACAGTAGAATTGTAAATGGGCTGATTCATGTCACGCTCATAACTGTGCCTGATCTACAACAGGGATCTGCTGCTTTTTCTTTCCTAATCCTTACTATTGTCATTTTCCTCAACTTCTTTTGTATGTTTGTCACACTCTTGTGACCTGCTATTTTCGGGGTGCCTTGGTAGTCGAAGCAGACCTTGAGCAGTAGAAGCTAGAGAGGTGAGCAATGTAAGTCTGATTCCCTGTAAAGACTTCTCTGTTGACACCCACCCCTTGGTGCTCATATAACCTTATGCAGTTGCGAGTGCCGTAAAACCCTCTACGATTTAAAAAAAAAAAATTAAAGTGGCTATCACAAACTTGATACATAATAGAACTTTCTCAAAGGTGCTCAGGTGTTCTGGGTATACATCCACAGTTCAGCACAGTGTTGTCAATCGAAAAAGAGACCTTTGTGTGAAAGCTGTCATGCACCTGATCAGCTATATTGTGAAACGTGCTGACAAAATGAGTTACTTCTCGGATTTAAGCCTAATATAGAAATTGATACAGGTACATCACATTTATTGGTGAAGTTTTTACAATTATATAAGTATGAAATAACAAAAGGCATGTTATACTTAATTATAGAATATGACATCAATAGAAAATCTACAAATTTAACCATTGTGTCGATTTTTGGCCAATATCTCCATTTTTGTAGATTGCGAGAAGTAACTTATTTAGTCAGCATGCCTCACATATATATATTTGGCCACACATGCTCTTTGGGTAAGTGGGCAACATGATCGTACTAGATCAATGCTCTTTTTCCTTTGTATTCTCCAGGTGCTGTGTACATATGTACAGAAGATGCATTTCCCAGCAGACGTCTTCAGGAGATCATTAAACATAATTCCAGTTCAGAGTCAGACAGGAAGTTTGGGGATCACATATTCGTTGAACATGTGGCAGACTTTGTAAGTTTAGAAAAACTCAGAGTTCTCTCATGTCGTCATAAGATAAAGAGAAAGAAAGATCTACCCCTGTCTTGACGGAAAGAACGTCTAATTGTTTTGCTCTTGTGTTTGAAAAGAAATTTTGAAAATAATGTTCACAACATTAATTGTAAAATTAAATTATCTGAAGTTTTCCGAGAAGCACATATTTAAATGTGAAATATATATGTATATATATGTATACTTTGAATTTACTAGAGAAAAACACTATTATTTGAAAATGTGATCATTCAGTGTCAAACCCTTATGAAGTGTATATATTTTATAAATTAATTTTAATTAATTTCCTGATGTTTTGTCACTTGAACTAATAAAATGTTTTGTTTAGTAATTCGGTTTTGAAATAAAGCCTTCGCAGAAATAAAGTTATAGTGTCATCTTTCATACATTAATGAATAACAATAAATCTGTTTGTTCTGAAAAAGTCATCATTAAAAGGTTGATACAATGAGATGTACATACTGAATTTATGATTTAAAACTTAATGTGAGTACAGTCTGATAAAATCTCTTCTTTTTATTAAGTTAATCTTGTGTATTCTCACACAGAGGGAGAAGTATATATTATATCCTCGTAGGAGAGCATACTGAGTGAAGAACTGGCTACAAAGTTACCTTGTTTATTTCAGAGTATACCATGAGTCAGTTATTGGTTTCATCTTACTTTTCAGCATGTGGAGGTGGAAATGAAGTTCTCTTTACAGGTAGCAGGCTTACACTTACATACTCACAAAGAGTCAAAACGAAGAAAAGTCAGCCATTTATTATATTTTACACTTTAATTACTTGATGTTGAGTATTGATTTGCTGTTTACATGTGTCTGCTTTCTAAATTGTGCTCATGAGACATCTTTTTTTGTTGTTGTTGTTGTTGCAAAACTCAGGAGACACTCGACAGCTGTGTGAAGTACAAATTGCCAGTGCTTCTTCGCCAGAGATCAGTGCGACTGGTTGTAATAGATTCAGTTACTGCCCTGTTCCGATGTCAGTACGATGTCTCTCAGACAGTGGAAAGGGCAAAGCATTTAAACGGCTTCTCATCTCTATTACGGAGACTTGCTGCAGACCACAACATTCCAATTGTTTGTGTAAATCAGGTGGGCTTTGTGCTTTAAGTTGCACTTTCTTTATCACATTTTTTAAAATTAGGCCCTTGACAACAGCACTGGCATTCTGAGTTTGCCATGAAATTGCTTATCATGAGACTGCTCTGAAGTGTTTCAAGGTGGCTTACTTTTTTATGCAGTACGGTACCTTTCCAATGTCTTTTATTGCTGATTTAAAGCTTTCAATCAAAACATTGACCAATTTTGATCATTTAGGAGGCAGGCTTCTGACCTGCCCGTCAGGGCCAACCTGAGCCGAGAGGGATACAACATCCCATCAGAAAGACTGAGATACACAATAAAAAAATTTCTCCACTCGGATATTGAATTTGGGTCTCCTACATGTGACACTGTAGCACCTAATTGCGACACCACAGATGCCTTTGAGCAGCCGTGAACCAAGAAACATGTAAACTGAAGAGATAATGAACACCTGTTCTTGAAGATCCTGATAAAGCTCCTCTAAGCTCTGGTGGGGATCACACGAAAAAAAAAAAACTCTGAAAGGTGAATCTTGCGCAAGTCCATTTCGGTACTGATACAAAAAAGTGCTCTCATTGGTCAAATCTTTCTAATAACAATCACTCGGATTCAACAAACATTAAGGTTGGGCCCGATGACTTTGTGATTTGTGAGTTTCATGGAACCATAAGGAAATCGATCTTCATGATGATTAGTATAAATATTTGCGAAAAGAAAATTACAGTTCAGTGGAGTCCTGTTATAATGAGAGGGAGGGGAATATAGCAGGATTCACGTTATAAGGGATCCAGTAATAAATTCAAGGGAAATAATAAAGTAGGCATAATCTATGAGTTTGGTGTTCTGTTAATTTCTTTTTGTTATCATCCCTGATGATGATTTTGTTCAAGATGACCTCTCTGTCTTACTTACTTGATAAAAAATTGAGTCACGTTTCTTTCTCTAACGCTAGCGATGTTGACAGCTCGGCGTTGACTATCAGAAAGAAAGGTCTCTAGGCTAACTCGCCCGCTGTGTTCTCTCCCACCCCACCACGCCCTGTGGTGCATTGTGTCTGTTGGGCTCACTGGGTACAAACCCCACCCTGCCCTTGTCACACATTCGCTCCATCCATCACAGCACTGTAGGCATGGTAGGCCTAGATAATCTAGACTAGACTGGCCTATCATGCGATGTATTCTGCTTGTCTGAGCATGCCACACCCTCCTCACTCATTTGCTCCAGCCTTCATTGTTGGCACCCGTGGGCTCTCCCATTCTTTGTTTCTCTAGATCACCAACTAGTTTCTCAGCTGGTGAATGTATAATTGGCCTATGCGCTGTGCACAGCAGCAGCAATATTCCGCTACAACTGACTCACGTGTTTGTCTGATTGTGCTATATCAGTATTTTATTTACAAAGATAAAGAAGGAAACAAAACGGGCTCTTAGAATAGTGTCTTTATAACAGACTTCCTGTTATTTCAGGACTCGTTAAAAGTGGTCACCACTGTATAGGCCTACTTTAATTTTCTTCTCTTTGCTACAAAAACAGGCATGTCCCACTTTTGGGCTAAACTAAAATTGAAAACTAAACTATCACAGTGCTACTGCATACAGTGGACTGCCGAAACACACGCTGTGTAAAAGCATGTTTCACTTAGATATATATGCACATTGGTGCGAATCAGTTGTTTGTTTTTGCAAGTGTTTTACGGCACTTGGTACACAATTAGGTCATAAGTGCAGAAGATTTGAGGTGTTACAAGTAGGAGAATAACAAACATTAAAAAGGAAGAGAGATTAAGACTACAGATGTTTGACAGGAAAGAAGGAGCAAACCATGGTTTGAGTCATGTGATAGATAGTTTGCCGCAATTTTCCTAATACACTGTTGGGTTTGTTTTGATGAAACCTATCGGATGTTTTATTCTACAGACTTGCCTGCAGACCATTATGTGGATCTTTGTCTAATACTGTTCAGAAGCCTTGAAAAAGTTTATGACGACATCTCCGGTGACAGTCCATGCCACGCTGTTGTCTCTTCTCCCCCCCCCCCCCACGCACACACACATACACGCACACATCCACACACCCCTACCACATTTACACAGTGCTGGCCTGGCCACCATCCCACAGTGCAGGGGACCGATGGTTCCCTGGAACAAAGGTTTGTTGTGCAAGAAAAATGCACTAAGTTACATCAACGAGGGTTGTTTTTGTCTGCAAACAATTCTGTTGAGTCAAGCCTGAAATTACTCTTCACGAATACAAAGTACAGTAGAACATGACTCTAGCGGGACCATCCCTACAGTGGGACCTTACCGGAATCCCCGTTTTTCTTCCTATGTAAACTCAATTACTTATGCTTGGATATACTATAGTGGGACCTTACCGGAATCCCCGTTTTTCTTCCTATGTTAACTCAATTACTTATGCTTGGATATACTACAGTGGGACCTTACCGGAATCCCCGTTTTTCTTCCTATGTAAACTCAATTACTTATGCTTGGATATACTACAGAGGGACCTTACCGGAATCCCCGTTTTTCTTCCTATGTAAACTCAATTGCTTATGCTTGGATATACTACAGTGGGACCTTACCGGAATCCCCGTTTTTCTTCCTATGTAAACTCAATTACTTATGCTTGGATATACTACAGTGGGACCTTACCGGAATCCCCGTTTTTCTTCCTATGTAAACTCAATTACTTATGCTTGGATATACTACAGTGGGACCTTACCGGAATCCCCGTTTTTCTTCCTATGTAAACTCAATTACTTATGCTTGGATATACTACAGTGGGACAAGGAAAGTCCCGAACTCAGATACAGCAGGAGAGATCAAGCTAGGTCTAGCAGGGAGGGGTGGGGGGTTGTAGGCGGGCTCCAAATCCAAACAGGCAGTCGGCGTTGTGATTGGCTAGTCCAGGGATGAGTAAGGTGGAGCGGGCGGTAGGCCTAGAGTGAGATGGTGCGAAGAGAGAGATGGTGCGGAGAGGCGCGTTATGTGAACCACTCCAAACATGATGTAAATCTGTAATAATAGCCCTAGCCCTAGGCTAGACCAAAAAGTAAAAGAAGAGGAGAGCATGTAGTGTGTGATTCCTGATTCATTGAATTGCGATCATTGATGCTCAAGCATACGTACGCATTCACTTCACCAGTTCTACTTCTACAGTAGGCATAACAGCACAAGCTACAAACCGATGAAAATATTGCTTGCAACAAAGACTAAAGGAAATGCTTTTCACTCGAATTAAACGAAGTTGACAAGAAAAGAAAGACTAATCTAAAGCGCAAATTTTATTGATATGAAAGGGATGTAATCATGTGGAATTTTAAAAAATTGCCGGTAATTTCCCCTTTGCATTCCTATAGCGGGAACTTGCCTACAGCGGGATTTTTCTTCTGGAACCAAAAGTCCCGCTATAGCCGTGTTCTACTGTATTTTGTTGATTGCCATGAATAATGGAAAAACAGGGAATCCAACTTTCGTTGAGCCCAACTTTTCATTGAGTCAGAGTTTTTCGTACAGTGGAGTCCACTTATGACGAGTCCTGAAATAACGAGAAGCCTGTTATAAAGACTCTGATCTAAAACCCTGTTTTTTTCCCTTCTTTATCTTTGTAAATAAAATACTGCTATAGCGCAATCAGACAAACACGCAAGTCAGTTATAGCGGAATATTGCTGCTGCTGTGCTCAGGGCATAGGCCAATTATACATAATGTAAAATCTCGCCAGTTGAGAAACTTGTTGGTTATCTAGGAAAACAAAGTATGGGAGAGCCCACCTGTGTCAACAATGAAGGCCGGAGTGACTGAGTAGGGAGGGTATGGCATGCACAGACAAGCATAACGTATTGCGTGATAGGCCAGCCTAGCCTAGCATACCTCTCACTTCTCTGATGCAAGAATGGAGAGGTCACAATGCTGTGATGGATGGAATTAGAATGTGACGTGGGCAGGGTTTGGGGTGTACCCAATGTGTACAAGCAGACAGAACGCTCCACAGAGTGTGGTGGGGGTGGGGGACAACACAGCGGGCGAGTTGGCCTAGAGTAGAACTAGAACCCTTTCCTTCTGATTGCCAACGCCAAGCTGTCAACATCGCTAGTGTTAGAGAAAGACACCTGATTCGATTTTTGATCAAGTAAGACCTAGCGGTCACGTTGAACAAAATCATCATCAGGGGAGATAATAAAAAGATACAAACAGAACACCGAACTCATCATAGATTGGGCCTACATCATCATTTCCCTTGAGTTTATGACTGGATTCCTTATAACGAGAATCCTGCTATAACTTAACGGACATTTCGCACCGGTCCCCTCCCTCTCGTAATATAACAGGATTCCACTGTACCAATATTTGAGTTTCTATGTAGTGCAGTATCTGACCCCAGCTTCATTATGCCCCTATTCACAGGTCTATTATTAGTTCCATGTTCAGCTAGGTTTGAAATTTGAATGTGTACACACACAGAGAGAGAGAGAAGGAAGACTCTCTGATTTGAATACATACATGATATCACCAAAAAAAGACACATTTTAAATGCAGATCACACTGCAGAGTCATTTCACTTGACGTTAGTGTCGTTAGGCAGTTGGGACTATTTAACAGAGGGAACCATCAACTTCATGCTCGTCCCAAGGGTGGGTGTATAATGAGGTTTGACTGTAATTTATCTCTGTGTTGACATCCTCAGCTTCCCTTCCCCCCCCCCTCCCCTCCTCCCCTCCAATTGATCATTGCTTGTTTGTTTTACACTACACATTTCTTATTTTCACATTCAAATCACAAGTGTCAATAGTCCTAGAAAAAAGATTAGATCTTTGTTATAGCCAACCACAGGTATTGTTCCAGTTCCAAGTTGGATTGTTAAAAGTAAAAGCCTTTGACTGTTCATGAAGGTGGTCTTAACTGATCAGTGGGGAGAGAGGTGAACCATGCATTGCATTACTTTCAGCAGCCAGATATCATTGTTTTGTGTTTCCGAACTGAATACAAATATGTTTTGTTTCGCATTTTTTTCGACAGGTTTCCAGTGACATGTCCCAGGGTAATTGCAGTAATGCTGTGACTCCTGCTCTTGGACTTGCTTGGGCGAATCAAGTTACCTGCAGATTCATGCTTTCAAAACCAGTTCCCAGTGTAGAACATTTTTTAAGGGAGAGCGACAATGTACGTGTTAAAGAAGCGAGTGGTCTAAGAACATACAGGATGCTCAAAGTTGTCTTTGCTCCCCATTTACCTCAATCTGAAACTCCTGTTTATATTGATCGTTGTGGAATGCATGGGATTTTAGTCTGAATACATTTTGTGCAAACATTATCATCGGCTTTATTTGATGTTGTTCTATCTTAATTTTTATCTCAGTGATAGCTTGTCCCATGAAACCCAGTAGACACAGATTGTTAGGAGTTTTGAGTGTCCATGACCAGAAGTCACTGTTCACATTTTTCGTTTACAAATTGATGGCAATATTTGGCAGAGCAGTGCCTCTTTTTAAAATTTAAAAAGGAAAAGCAGACCATGCTGACCTTTGTGTATTTTAGATCTCTCCATTATTTTTTTATGAGAGCCTGGCAGTTGTTGATCAAGGTAGAAACCGTCTTGTTTGTCACTGAACTCTTCAGTGTGATTTTCTTGAGTTTTCTGTGTGTTAGATTTAATTTCTCAGTGCTTTCAATTTCAAGAAAGCAAGATCATGAACAGACAGGTAATAGGGGCAACAAAAAGTAGGATCTCTTCCAATAGTACCTTCCAAGCTCGAGTTCTTCCTGCATGGTAGTATTGGTAGTTCTGTAACATTGCCAGGCTATGGGGTGCACAAGTACAGTCCATGCCGGCTTTAAGCACGGTCATCGGGAGAAAGCTTAAGTGTGCTTAAAGCCGAAGCGTGCTTAAGTGCGAAGTAGACATAATCCAGAGATTTTCATGTAGAAAATTCCCCGTGCTATTTCCCTTTGTTTGTGAGTAGGCCTATAGCGGTCCCGCAAAAGTGTGCTGTTATTTAGACACCCGCCATGGTAGTTTTTGTTCGCTTGTTTGTTTTTGTTTTGAGGTCGAATGGGAAATGAAAACTTAATTTAGACAGCTAGTCACGATACAGCACACTAGGCCTACTGTAACACACTGCCTGTGCGTACCACTGCCCGCTGTGCCACTCATACCACCGCCTTCATCCCACCTCGCACGTGATACACAATCAGGATTAATGGATAGCGAGGGTCAAAGGTGAAATCGCAGCCAGCCTCCCTTTCTCGTCTCCCCTACTCTCTTTGTATTTTTTTTTTGTCGTTTGTAGCTTTGCCCTAGGCCTAGGCTAGATCCTATGTCTGCGTGCACGGCTGTGTGCACCTCTCTACCTTCCTCTCCGCCCGTGTGAGTGTGTGTGTCCATCACTTGCGTTCTTTGCGTTTCTCTTGACACACTCCACTGCTGCGGTGTAGACTGTGTTCAAACTTCGATGGGTCATCATGAAAATATTGACTGTCTTGTAAATGAAGCGTGCTTGAAGCCGAAGTTACCGAGCTTAAAGGCGTGTCATTTATATAGCAAAAATTCGGTTAGAGCCGTTTAGCGTGCTTGAGTCCGAAACGTGCTTAAGGCCGGCGTGCTTAAAGCCGGCACAGACTGTATAAGGGTTAATCACTACACATATTTTATAGGCATAGCTGCCATTTAGTGTTTAAAAAAAACGTGTTTAATACGTCTTTGAGAATCAGGGTACCGGTGCACAAGATATTTTGCTGTCTATAGCCAGGTACCCTTTCCCACATGGGTCAAGTGAGGAAAATTTGTGTTTGTAAAGTGCCTTTCCCAAGGACACAGTTTGCGGCTCCTCTTGCGATGCGAACCCCTGACCTTACGGTTGAGAGTCCGAGAGCCTATCTACTATTACTAGACCACCGAAGCGACTTTTGTCACAATACCACAAGTAGTTTGCCAATCGTTCCTGACTGCATCACAATGGCTGATGTTGACAGACAGGTTAAAAAAGGTCAAGAGAAATGCATGGACACAATGCACATCCTTTTATTAAATGAGGGTGTGTGTGACTAATGTAAGGTTGAGAAAGAACAGAGCAGAGCTCGAACCTAAACAAGAGCAGAGTTGGATTTTGGACCAAAAAGGTTTCTTGTGTTGCAAGTTTCAGTGCTATGTTTGATATATTTATGTGTGTCACGATGCTGTGGAATCAGGCGCTCATCAATTTTTGTGCATGAGGAGTAATTGGTAGGCCTATCATCGGAAAGCTGATTTATTTGCCTTGCTTTCAATGGAATAAACATCCATCTATCTTAAATAGAAGTCAAGACAATTGCAATTGAAGGAAGTGAGTGCACCTGGTTACAGTAGTGAAATTAACAAGAAATTGGCCGCCAAAGTTTGGTAACTCCAATAGTGAAAGAATCCTTGAAAACAGAAAAATGAAATATTTTGTGTCTTTAATCAATGTTTTTCAATAAAATTCACTAAGAAATGTGTTTTTATACGGACATAAAAGAGGTTGAGCTCAAAAATAAAAATTTGACTACAATTTTCAAACTTTCTGAAAAGTGCCTATTTCTCCCGATTTCTGTATTTTGACGAGCGCTTGATTTCACCACGCTCCCTAACATATTTATTGTAAAGTCTCTGCCTTCTGCTCCTTATCTCCATAGCATGGGTCCACAAATGGAGAAACCCCTGCTGTGTAATTACTAATAGTTTGCCTTTCAATGTCTGACGATGACCTGCACATCTGGAGAGGCAAATATCTGCCAAGCGAACTCGGAGAAAAAAAGGAATAAGATGACTTGTAGCTTCTGGAAGAAAAGAGCTTGCCATATATTATTTTGAGCATTTAAAGCTTCACTTCCACATGTGGATAGATACAGTTTCAGCATTTCTAATTTCAGAAGCCTCATATGATTTGCTACCCTTTGTGATCAATGCTATCCCTTGTCATAATATTACAATGAAACATTTTGCCATGTCTCAGTGGGGTTTTTTTTTGGGGGG
>NW_004797934.1:358211-361139 GCF_000002075.1 Aplysia californica | reverse complement strand
GTGATACTTCAGTGTCGTTTCCATAAAAAAAAACTAAATAGTGAAAAATTGCAAGTGATACTACATGAACTCGCCGTACTTCTTAGCCATAAAAAGACCAGAGGGATCCCCCCCTTTACTCGACACGGACAATGATATAAGTTCTCCGTCCCTGGAAAATATTTTTTCAACTGATACTCGGGCTACCTGTTTCCGCCACTCGTGTTTCCCGGAAAGTTAGGCCGCCGCCCCCCCCCCCCACCCCACCCCTCCTCTGCTCTTGACTCTTTCTGCAGCCTTTCTACTGCTACATTTACTCCCTGGCTCCTTCTTACTGCGGTCTTTCTGATCTTAGGGTAGGCAACACCCAACACAGGGGGCTCTCGTGGCCTAGAAGTTAAGGTGTTGGCCTCTCATACAAAAGGTCCCGGGTTCGAATCCGGGTAGCGACCGAAAAATTTTCTTCTCTAAATTTGTCTCCTTTCCTGCTCTCTAGCAATGTTCTGTTGTCTGTTTTCATTTCCACTTTCTGCCCCCACCCCCTCACCTCCTTTGCCCCCTCCTCTGGGCTCCTGACTCTTTCTGCAGCCTTTCTACTGCTACTCCTTGGCTCCTTCTTACTGCTGTCTTCTGCCACACCCCTGATCTTCTGGTAGGAAAGATCTACACCTAGCCTTCTCGGACAAGGGCGAAAAATCTCAAATTGTAATGATAAACATCTTTTGCAAGCCTGGAAATTTATTTCCTTTTCATGGACCTGCTAGAAGAACCCTCAACTAATAAGGTGAGAAGAAACAAAGGAGGCACTACATCTGCACTTGTTTGGAAATATAGTTTTTATTCTAAAAGAGCACTATTAAAAGGACACCCCCGCACCACTGCGACTCATACTCATAATTATCAACTTCACCAACCTAATGACATCGTCACCTTATTCCGAGTCCCATCTTCACTTGATTTTGAATCCTATCATAACTAATTGAGGTGTGAAATGTGTCTAGTCTTTTGAACATGAGAAGTCAAATCCTCGTCCGATTCATCAATAAAACATACAGTAGAACCTGTTTGCAATGTTAACACTTCATGTGTAGTACAGTCGACTTGCTGATGTTGAACTCACTAGAATTGATCTTTGGTTAAGTTAAAAATCTTTTTCTCGGGTCCCCCCAGCACCTCTTCTTCTTTACAATTCCAAACGTTTAAGTTGAACTTCGAAAAAGTTGATCTGTTTTTCACTCCCCTGACGATAAACTCATCCTTAGTCAACTATACTAGTATAACTGTTGAAGCTCTACCTTCGAGCTGAGGATGCTCTACAGCTCGTGTCGCATAATCAATGTCTGTTTGACTAAACTATAATTTCCATCTAATAATTATTCGGGCAGAGCAGAAATAAGAAACCTTACAGCAAATATTTGAGAAATTTTCAACAGTTCCATAAAATTATAAGAGAGTGCTGATCCACTTATAAAGAGTCTTGAAATTACGAGAAGTCTGTTATAAAGATACTATTCTAAAATCCCGTTTTTTCCCCTTTATCTTTGTAAAATACTGTTAAAACACAATCTGACAAACACGCAAGTCGGTTATAGCGGAATAGTGCTGCTGCTGTGGACAGCGCATAGGCCATTTATACATGAAAACCTCGCCAGTTGAGAAACTTGGTGATCAAGCGAAACAAAAAATGGGAGAGCCCAAGTGTGCCAACAATAAAGGCCGGAGCGAATGATGAGTGGGGAGAGTGTGGCATGCACAGACAAGCAGAATGCATCGTGTGATAAGCCAGCCTAGTGTAGATTATCTAGGCCTACCCTGCCTCTCACTTCTCTGATGCGGGGATGGAGAAGTCATAGTGCTGTACTGTGATCAGTGTGCGCAAGCAGACGGAACGCACTGCAGGGCGTGGTGGGGTGGGGGACAACCCAGCGGACGAGTTAGCCTAGTGAACTTTCTTTCTGATCGCCAGAGCTGAACTGTCAATATCGCTAGCGCTAGAGAAAGAAACTTGATTCGACTTTTGATCAAGTGAGACTAGTCATGTTGCACCAAATCATCATCAGGGGAGATTACAAAAAGAAATAAACCGAAAACCAGACTCATGGATTAGACCTACTTTACTATTTCCCTTGAATTTATCACCGCATCCCTTATAATGAAAACCTGCTATAACGGACATTTGGCACCGGTCCCCTCCCCCTCGTCATAACAGGATTCCACTGTATTCTAAAATGTGAAGAATTCAACCCCAGGGGTACAAAATGACCCCAGGGGTACAAAATGACCCCAGGGCATACGGATAGGGTTAAGTCAGAGGGACCTCACTGAAGTCCTAAGCATAACACATTTTTCACATCCTTGATCATGACCTGTCCCCGTGGGATTATGTGATTGTGCGGCCGCGTTTTTTTCGCGTAATTCTGCACATTTGCATAATTTTGGATTCCCCGCGTTTTTTCACGTTTTTTTCCTTTTTTCTAAAACAAAACATTTAATTTGATTAATTAACGCCTCGCCATGTGACTAAAGGGAAATAATCACCGTAATAAGTCTTATTTAAGTGAAAAGTTGGTTATTTCCCTTGGTAGAAGATCTTGGTATTTTGTTCCTTGAGCATGTTCAATTTTTCTATCCGTCAAAAGTTTTTGTTCTCATGTCTGCTGATGCTTCATGTTTGACAGGTGTTCCTGGTTTTAGTAATGTGCCAGCATCAGAGGTCCAGATGTCCTTTTTTTAAATTTTTTTTTTAAACATTTTTCTTTTTTCTTTCCCAGATCTAGATCTAGAATCTAGATCTAGATCTAGATCTACAGCTGAAAGTTACAGAGATTATATTTTTTAGTTGTTTTTTTGTTGTTTTTTTTACAGATGTGTATTGTTTCCTTTCCAAATACACTACAAATTACTGATACTGGTATGTTCTGTTAAAAATTTTTCTGTACTTAAAACATA
>NW_004797934.1:356463-358111 GCF_000002075.1 Aplysia californica | reverse complement strand
AAGTCATGAAAATTTGTGTTGAAAAAGTGCAAAACATGTCGCGAAAGGTGTTACGGTAACTTGCATAATTTTTGCATAATTTGGCTTTTTTTGTGCATAATTTGGCCATCTAAATTCACATAATTCTATGGGGACAGCATGACAGAATCCAACCCTATGACACTCATGAGTATGTGAAAGTGAAAGACATTTTGATGGTAGGACAGAATTCAAGAAAAAAAGCATCAAAGAAGAGACAAACAGAGGAGTCCACTTAAACCAAAATCTATGGGGCCTCTAGATTTTCTTAGGTGTAGCCATGTTTTTCAGTTTAGAGTTAGAGATTGCTCAAATGAAATAGCGATGACTGTCAGATAAGCATTTGGTTTGGAATACCATGATTGCTGCAAATTTCCCTTTTCAAGTCTTTCTCATCTACCTTTTTTTAGTAACTGTAACTAACTGCAAGTTGAGCCCCTTTTGCGGGCTGTACACATCGTGTTTTCTTCTGTTCAGCCTTGTCGGCATGCTAAATCTGCCAAATAGTCACAGGTCAACAGACAAAAGAGTAATCAGTAAAAGCACACTATACTCGGCTTGGGCTAGGCTATAGAAGTGAAAAGGCCCGATGCCAGTGCATCAAATACACCAGCTGTCAAATGCTCGTGATTGAGATCATTGTGAGCTAGCTTACTGGAGACAAAAAGTAAGGCCTAGGTCACGACCAAACCGAAGGTCACGCAACAGATGTAAATTCAATATCATTGCTTCACTATACAGTGTGTAGGTCTATTGATGAGTGTAATAATAAACATAGGCAATGCAAACAGCAATCTGGTGATACCTCTCTCACAGCGCCGAATCAGCGGTCGTTTAGTTTCGCCAGGCCGTGCGCTGCTAGGTCAGCGTGACCGGGGTCAGCTACCGGTCAGTCTACCTGCGCTCACTCCACGCGCGGAGTTACATACCACAGCAATTTTACACAGTTCTGTTTCAACGCTCACGAATTAAAGCATGATTATCAAATACACATAGTGTTCCATCTTTGAGTTTCTTCTTTCAATGTAAAGTTTGTGAAAACGCTACGAAGATATCTAGTATAGTTTTTTAACTGCATGTGATCAAATACAGCCGTCTTACATGAGGGAATTAAGGTAATATGCACCGACTTAAAAGTTATGTAACTACCAAAGTGCGGGAATAAATTCACTAAAACTTGCTCAGAATAAAGACAATTAATATGGATATCTACTTACCAAAGGACATTGTTGTTGGAAGATTAGTAATCCACATTTTTGCATTTTCGTTCGAGAGCCAAATTCGTCAGGCTTGTGATGAAATTCACATTACAGTATCCTTCGTTAAATTAATGACACAGATCTCTTTACACATTTTGTACAGTAGATCTATACGCTTATCTATGGCGCAGTGGTTGTTTTCTCGGTGCCTGCAGTGAAGATGCTCTCTGGAGCAAATTAATGTGCGTTCATAACGTATCATAGTTTTTCCGTATTGTTTACGATGCCTTGAACCCACTTTTCAATTTTTAAAATAGACTGGTGACAGCTTTCGGTTCCTTTTCTCCCAGTGGGCCCAAGCCAAAGCCGAGTTGTGTTATGGATGGAATGCAGTGTTGTTCTAAATTGCGCTGTTTGGGGATTTTCTGTTT
>NW_004797934.1:330921-355860 GCF_000002075.1 Aplysia californica | reverse complement strand
TGGAAATTAAAAGTGAATTAAGTGCAGCACACACATATTAAATTCGATGAAATTCACAACATTTTGCACACACTGTAACATCGGCAAATATCGTCGCATTGAGATCGGGTTTTCGCAGACTGAGAGGGGGAATCTCGCTCTTTTCTTATTGTATGGAATAATTCGTGGTTAGGGTGAGGATACCGCCGATAATTAGTGTCAAAAGTGTCGATTATGCCATGACCTGCCCGCCTGTAGCTGACGCGCAACGGAGCGGCCAGTGACCCCCGCGTACCCGGCACGGAGCTGTTCCGACGGTGATTTAATGACTTCCAGATGTCGCTGGCCTGGGAAACTAAGAGGCACGATTTCGGCCAGTTTTCGGCGCTGTGCTCTCTGGCCTGCAATCAACACACAAGTTTTCTAAGTTATTTACCTCTTTCTTCCGTTTTGCTACCGGTATCTTGAAGGGCATAAGATTTGATAATTTGCGTAATTTGAGGGTTCCAAATGAAGATTTAGATGACATATCTTCAAATTTCTATTGCGGATTACCACTGTTTGAATTTATAACCACATTCGGTTTGAGTTTAAGCAACTCCACTGTGCACGGTACCAATTGTTTTTGCACACACAAAGAAGAGAGAAAAAGGAACAAAAGGTAGAAAAATACTCAAAAACAAGAAATCCAGAGCAATAGTGTTTTCCATACATTTTACTGGGTCTCATTTTTGTGGACAACACTACAGGTGGCCATATGAAATTTCTTAACATTCTCACGTGTGTTGCATTAGATCCAGGAAATCACATTCACACCAACAAGATCAACTTTTTGAACTTGAAAAAAAAAAAAGATATATATAATTAAATCTCAAAATATCACATGACCACATATAAAGGGGAGGAAGGGGAGTGATTGACAGAAGGACCAATATTACATTCACAACTCAAGCATACTCTTTGCATGACAAAAGCGTTGCTTTTTTCTTGCATATCTACATACATATATATGTGTATCATGGTTGCTAGAGTTTGTTATTTGATGGTGCAATGAAACGATAAGAGACTTGCACACAGTCCAGCCATAAACATGCATTAGCATCTGAAGGAAGATTGGGGAAGAAGATACCTGCAGCACTTGACATACTTATCAAGAGGTGAACATTAGTTCGTGACTGTTTTCGTTACTTCACATCTCTTCTCTTCTGTTCTTTGGGCTTTTTTCAACAAACAGACTGGACAAAGAAAATCACAGCTACTAATAACACTGTCTATGTATATACAAATGTGCATGTGCAAAGGTACTTGCGCCTTTGTGAATCTACAAATGTACCGGTATTCAACACACAAAAAAAAATAATCCTCTTTTGCCT
Source organism: Aplysia californica (assembly GCF_000002075.1). Classification (NCBI taxonomy): domain Eukaryota; kingdom Metazoa; phylum Mollusca; class Gastropoda; order Aplysiida; family Aplysiidae; genus Aplysia; species Aplysia californica. The sequence continues at coordinate 354,508 of NW_004797934.1, read as the reverse complement.
TTGCTTTAACAATGTTAACGAAAAAGAAAAAAAATACACGAAACATCTACAGCACTCTTGCTGATGGCTGCTTTCATGAGCTGTGCGCAACATCTAGTCAATGCAATGGCTTGATACTGAGTGGAAAGGAAAGTTTTTCAGAATACACTAATCATCTCAGAGTGGTCCACGCACTTTGAGACATCTATAGAAGGAATTTTAAGCTCATGAAGAAAATGAAACAGCTCTTCTTGCAGCAAAAAACAGCTTCAACAAATATAAGAGAGAACGTGCCATCTGCTTATGACTGTGAAGAAAGATGAGTAAAGTAAGGTTGGTAACAACTGGAAACTCTCAGTGAATTCAGTATGCATGTCAAAAAGAGGCATGGTGAGGAGAAAGGACACCACCTGCAGAACAGGGGGAAAGTCCTGAATACATCAGCACGAGCTTTTTTTCCACTTATATCTCTCCAAGAACTCTTAAGACATAGTAAAACTGCAGTCCTATATTTTAGTAGAGGCCACATCTCAGCAGTAAAAAAAACTCTACCGCAGTCAACCATGTTTCGTTCTCAAATCTTATGCATCTCCTTTTCCTTATAACATGTATCATCTCATGAACATGGTTATCTTAAGGGTAAACCGAAAGAAAAAAATAAATGAGACACTGAAGCTAGTGACATAAAAAGCCAAGAATCAAGGCATAAATAAGTTTCTTTGTAGGCCAAAAAGAGCAATGATTGATCATTTTACAGGAAAAAAAAAATCACCTGGGGGCAACAAAAAGCTACAAGAAAAAAACCCACAACACATTCAGTCAACAAGGTAAGAAACTCATGAATCGTATCAGCTGGCCATAACTTATGTTTTTACAATCGACTCTACATTTCTGATGAGAAAAACATTGGTAAAGAAAAAATAGTCTTCTCTACTTAAAAGGAACGCCGGATTTGTTGGGGGATTTTAATGCCAGGAATCTACTGCCAAGCAATCCCACTATATTAGTAACAATTAACTGTCAAATAAGCATCTGCAGATCTGCCTCAACACCAGTTCTCCCAAATGGCTCTCATAGAAAAGAAAAAGAAAACCAAAACGCCAACAAAATATTCAAGCCTGTTAAGTAGCAGTACTTTTCAATTTCTTGAAACTATATTATATACAACCAACATTGCAAAATCCACCTATGGCATACCATTATTTTCTGTGGAAAGGGGGCAGCAACTTGGTTTTATTTTCGTATTAATACCTGACCCTCATAGTAATTCATCCCCCTAAAAAAAAAAAATCACATAGCTGAGAGTATATACAACAAATTACATGTAAACCTGCGAGAATTAAACAATTAAGACCTCAGATTGCACACATTTTCAAGAACAGATGGGGGATGATGATTGAAAGTCAACTGAAGACTTGAAGAATACAAAACAAAAAGCGATTAACCTGGGTCTTCTGAGAACCCAAAAACCGGATATCTCTGTGATGTATATGAAAGATTAATAACTTTTATATTTCAAACACAAAAAAGCACTTTATAATTCTGAATTCTAGCAACAATGACAGAACATTCAAATCATTCAATACAATCACACAAGCAGACGTACAAATTTATGTACAATTCTTTTTTCACCCATACACAATATGTACAGCCAGGCACCATACACTTTTCATCATAACTTACTACATTGATCCAAGGAACTCCTCAAAAACTATAGATCTATGTAAAGTTTTTAAAAAAAAAAAAAAAACAAAAAAAAAAAGCACCACACCGAAATAAATAAAAGAAAATAAAACAACTGTACACTAAGTCAGTCAAAATAGACAACAACAAAGGCAAAAATAGGGAGAAAGGGGAAAAAGAGATTGGGTCTTGAGAGGGAGAGGGTAAAGGAGGTGGAAACAAAATGTTAAAAACTTTATATGGTGAGCTGCGCTGTGTTCATCTAGTAAACACCATGGGCTGTGGCTCTCACACAACATATAAGAGCAGAAAGATAAATACCAGCCACCTTTCCTTCAAAGACACTCTCAGATAGTGGAATTTCTAATGAAAGAAATCTGGAAAATATTCTGTCATATACTTGGTAAGACAAGTATTTCTCAGACTGGAACATTTTTTCTACCCACTTTCATTATTTTAATATAAATTGTTCCTAAATCAAATCCGACACTATAGGCTCACCTCCTTTTCATTTTTAAACATCTTAATTTTCGCCCTTTTTTTCCGTGGATTTAATCTGGTTCTCATTAGCTCAAAAGAATGTTAAGGATACAAATTTGCCCCTTTAAAACAAATTTCAAAGGACAGGTAAAACCTACCAAGCAAACTGTTTGGACACGGTATTATTAAATATTAAATGATCAGACCATGACACCATAAATAGTAGGCTGGAATGTGGAGAAATCACCCCACAAAAGGAAGATTTTCACACCACTCCACTCCACTGATACCACAAGGGTCATCATCACGCTCATCTAACAATAACATTACTCTCATCAATCATCTTTTCTTTCCCATCTGGTTCCAAAAATCAAAAGGAGTCAATGTAGAACAGGGATGGGGTGGGGGAATTTTGTATGCAGGAGCTAAGAAAAATACCTTATTTCAATTCATCCTTTCTAACATCCCATCATGTGAATTTGGTGTTAAGGAAGTATAGAATTTCACTTTTGTTGTTGTTGTTGTTGTTGTTGTTGTATATCTCCTCCACTTCTACTGCTACAAAGTACACAAAATTCCCACTCTTTGTTTAAAAAAAAAAAAAAAAAAAAAAGAATGCAGGTAAGGGCTGCGAATTCTATTTACACAGTAAAACTTATACACTGTTACCCATCAAGCTGCAGCATTCAATATATTCATATACGTTCCAGTGCAAAATTAATGTCCAAGCCAGATAAAAAGGTAGATGTATTTATTTGACTGTAGAAAAACCACTGCGTTTAAACAAAGTGAAATCATAAATTACGAATAAAGATGTGCAAATGAAATATGTTCACTAGAACTATACAACTGGCTATGACTTTATTACAAATAATAACACAGGCATACAACTAATAAAAAAAAAAAAATAATAAAAAACCCTTCACTGCCTCCTACAAAATGGAAAGAGAAGCAGCAGAGTGAACAGTATTCAGCACTTCCAAACCATCCTTCAGTCTCTTCATCTAAAAAAAAAAAAAAAAGTAAAAGCCCACACCATTCTCTAGAGATGCATTCTGAACCATTATCTACAATATGCTCAATTCCCATCACTGATGTACAAAGAACTTTTCATTGAAACTGATCATCGTGACCATAGAAGGTAAACCAAGACATCCATCAACTATAATTTTTTTCATCATGCCACTGACCATTCAAAACAAACAGTCGTGCACAAAAAAGTATAACTTTCAAGAGGAATGTGTTCAAAATTATTCCCACTACACTACTACAGAACGGTAACTACTTCCAGCTCCTTCTTTTATCTTTACTATCGGTAAATAGACTATCAGTGCCCTAACCAAATCAAACATAACCCCTTTTATCATGAACAGTCAAATCACTATATTACCATCATTACGGGGGGGGGGGGGGGGACCACCCTTCATCTATCTTCCTTAGTGCACCCTGCCTGACATGTCAGTAGGGCACACTGTGAGCTTACCTTTTTAATGTAGTACAAGTAAACTGGGTGCAAAAGCTTTAATACAGGATACTCAGGATGCTAGGTTTCAGGATTTCTGAGTCATTATAAAGCTCTCTACACTTTAAAATACAGAGAAAAGCAGTTAAAATAAACAATGTTCTCATTCAAAGATTTTGGAGGACTTGGTTGACAAAATATGTTAATAGAGTTATGTCATCAGATTAAGGCTGATATACATATGCATCAAATTCATTTAGGTCCATCTTAACCTTCATCGCAACATCAGTCCTTGCATACCACACTTATTTACAAATGTTTAAAACAAGATTTCCCTGTACAAATTTACACATTCGCATCCAGCCTTACCTAATTCATTTTTTTTATTTTAATTCCTACAATTGTGGGCAAGTAGAAATCAGAAAATTAGCTCAAAGCAGAGGTGGTTTTCAACATCATTCTACTACTTTGCCAACAACTCCAATCAAATCTTTCACATGAAGTAACTGATGCATGGTGAGTGCACTTGTGTGAGTGTGATTAATGTTAATCACAAGCATCAACATTGGGGCCGTCCATTCTTAAAAGTATAAATTAGCTGTAACTATCTGCAACTACATTTCAAATTACATTTTCTTCTTCACTCTATTTCACAACATTTTAACTCAAATCCTGCACTAATCAGAGGAAAACAAAAGCCATGGGCACAACATACATCAATAGCAAAAGATGCATACCGCCAGGGTCTGATGATAAATGAACAGGTCCTCTTGAGGATACATAAATACCGTCTACTGTCAGCAAAGAATATTTTGCACTTGAAAAAGTTTTATTTTAAGCAACTGCTGACAAACCCTTTCTACGATTCTATACATGAAAAGAAAAAGTACCGGTAGTAGAAAGAAGCAAGAAATGACCACTCATTTTCTAATACTTTTTCATAAAAATCAAACTTTAAAAAAAAACTTTTCTAAAAATAGACTTGTCCCAGAGCACAAGTAATTGCGAGTCTCTTTTTTGTTGTTGTGGTCAATGGTCACTCAACTTCCTGTCTGTTTACTCACATTAATCCCTTTCCCTCAACTTGCAATACTTCTTTCCCATTCCAGAAATTTGCTATCAAAGCCGAAGTACTACACTCCATTTCACAACTGTATGTAAAAAAAATAACAAAGGATATTTTAAAAAAGTATATACACTGCGCATGGCTTAATCAAGGCAAATTGAATTTGAATTTTTTCCAAACTTTACTACTAATAATTCAATAACAGCCTAGAAAATTTACATCTTAACAGCTATAGATAATACACATATATATGAAGCTGTTCATTTAAAAATCTTGACTGAAGAAGTCTTAGTGGTAGGCTCCCCCAGCCATTGGAGTCGGCGTGAAGCTGCTTAAATTGTGTAGATTAACTGGGAAACCTGTCGTGCTATTCCCAGAAACAACTTCAGGGGAAAAGGCATACGAACTTACAAACAGACATCTTGGCAGTACTGTGCAGAAAACAGAAACAATAAAATGCAACAGCTTTTTCAAAGCACAAAAGGTTGAAAAAGTATACTTCCAGAACTACTCAAAAGAGTTTCATTATGTGAGTAGTCCTTCTGAGATAACAACAGGCATAGTGACTTTCCAAAGTTAGACAAGAAGTATACACTGTTCAAAGGTTAAGTGGTGGGTCATCTTATTGGTGCAGAGTGAAAAGATGCATTATCTAAAACACAAAAAAATGACATAAACATAAAAAAGTGTCTTATTCATTTTTTAATACTATTATTGTTTCTTCATGCTATGCTGAGAGCATGTTGTAGGAAATTTACAAGATTTTTTGTTTCAGAAATGCTCTATTCTATTGCCTTTACTAGAGAAAACAAAAAAGGAACAAAGGAACAACATGCCAGTCATATACCTCATCTCTTCACAATTCAGGACTTCTCTCGTATCAACTAAAGCAGCTGTAAAATTAGTCTTAATCACCATGTAACACAGTAACGTAACTCATACATCACCTACAGTTCCTTTGAAAAATAAACACACATGTTCATGCAGATCAGGACACAAGTACTGGGGTGTGCACAATGTACATTGCAACCCAGACTTCTTCCATCCATTTTCTCCCCATTATTATTATCAACAACAAGCAAGCTTCCATCTCATAAGGTGACGGTGTGTCCCTCCATAAAAAGGCAAGATACAAAAATAACTGGAGGAAAAAAATGGCTTCTCATGAGTGCCTTGATCAGCACGGATCATAACTTTTTTAAAACAAAGTTCATTCACAGCCTTCAGGGGTCTCCTCGCCCCCACATCAGGTCTTCACTGGTTCAGTGGCACCGTCAAGGTTCAGTGTTATGTTCACAAGAAAAGCTGCTCATTCCAACTCCTCACAGAGGCAGAGTGGGGAAGTACGATAGAAACACTTATCATCATGCAAGAGAGCACACTGACAGAACCGAGTTCTTCTCAGGAGATGACATGTCATAGTTATTTTCAAAACTAAGTTGAGAAAAAGCTGTAGTCCAGGCCAAGAGATAAGGGCCACTCCTGAGTTTGCTTCAAGACTAATGAAAACTGGCAGTATAATTCATGAAAACACAGCGCACTTCACCGTGCATGAGCTTCCGCATTGGAAGGGCTGGGGTAGGATGGGGATGTGTCTGTTAAATTGTGATATATATATATACTATGACAGAAATGTCTACAGCAAGTATGCTAGAGTTTGAGCTCATTAGCAATTTTTGATGCAATGTTCTTGAATCCTATGGAGGTTCCAGAAATGCGTTTGAAACGTACGCCATTCAGGGACAAACGAGGCAGCTTGCAGACTTCCATCTCCCACTGCACTAGACTGTCTGTATTGGGATCTCCATGAACACACAGTAAAAGAAAACGCTCTCTCTGCTCATAGTCACAGTTGTTGGCCTCGAGCACCTGAAACCAAAAGAATAAGAAAGGTTAAAAAAAATACTTTGCTTACATGAACTTGATACCCGATACCCTCGGGGTCTCTAGATGCACCTGTAGCTATATGCGACAGAGGTTGGCTCAACTTTCATTATTTATTATATCAATTACAGATGGAATGCTGCAAAGACCATAATTATTAATGATACCAATTACAGATGGAATGTTGCAAGGCTTTGAATTGTCCAGGAACACAAAACTCCAAACCTCTTATCCATCCTTCATATTTGATTTAACCACATTCTATTTGGACATAAACTATTTTTCTGTTTTTAGAAAGCAAGTTATACTCAGCCCTAGAAAAAAAGAAGATGAAAAAAAAGAAGAAGAGGAAATGTGAAAAGCAGACCAAACATCTCAAATTCATCACACAAAGTGCTCTTCTGTACCTTTGATATACACTTCCTCATTACGATCTGAATAACATTTTGATGAGCCTGATTCACTACTTCCAGACCAGACAATTTCCACTCCCTAATGAACAATTCCTACGACTGGAGGCACAACAAGACATATTTAGATACAAAATTCAAACCTTTCGGATCTCCTTCATCATATCATTGGGATCCATGGCGCTCGTGGTTTTCATGCTCCATGTAAAACGAAGTGACCTGGGTTTGATACCCTCGGGGTCTCTAGTCTCACCCGACATCGACCTGCGGAAAACGTGGCTGCAAATTAGAAACAAAAACGGCTATTGGCAGTGACACCCTGACCAAGCGTGAAGCCGAAGCAGTGTGGGGACTGGGATGGAGGACAAAGGTGAACAAAATAAGAGTGGGGAGAGAACAAAACGAAGCAAAATTCATACAGAAAGAAATGGGGGGGGGGGGGGGGGGGACAACTAGTTTAAAAAAAGGAAAGTGGGTGGGTGGAACCAAAAAAAAAAAAAAAAAGAAAAGAAAGTTTCTAAAAGGAGCAATATGTCGTCTGACGACAAAACTACGAAGTACACAAAAAAAAAAAAATGTAAAAAGATACAGTTTATGAACAGGAACACAGACTAGAAACTAATCATAAAAAAAAGAAGAGCAAATCTAAGAATCAAAGCTACACTCAAACACAGAACGACAAAATAATAACTGGCATTCCCAAACGATACTTCAATGACTGGAAATTATTACTGTTATCATTTAACTGGGGGTTGTTGTTTTTTTTTACAGCATGCCTCTGATAGCCCAGTACCAATGCTGCTGAAGAATACAGCACAAGATAAGCTTGAGGCAGTCTGACAACATCTCGTTCCACCAAAATGAGGAAGTCTGGCATTTTGGTATTTCAAAAGAAAAAAAAAGGTTCTCCCCATCTTGTACACATACGAATGGTTTTGCAATAGACCCACAATCCATTTAATCACTATGTTTTGAAAGTGCTATTCTTAGGTTCTTTTTCTTACAAGGTTTCTTCTCTTTTTAACGAAGGAGAGGAAAATAATCACACAATCAAAATTGAAAGAAATTTAGAACAAGAGAATTAGAGTAGAAAAACAATGAGTGCAATAAAATCTGGCATTGCATTCAAAATGACGTTGGTGGGTGGGGATGGGGATGGGGGTGGGGAAGGTGCTGGACGGAGGGACTTCAATAACAGTAACTAACCAACAATAATGAGCAGTGAGGTTTCAGTTGGGTAAGTACACTAATAAGAGTTAGGATGACACACAGCCACACCTGCAATTCTTCTTCACAAAGATTAAACACAGTTTAGAAACAAATCGACTGCTTAGAGTAAGACTCCGCCACATGCCATTTTGAAAGGCAACATGTGATAGTCTTACCCTGAGCAGTTGAAATATAAACACCTTACACAGAAATTTACTCATGGCTGAGAGCCCCACTCTCACAACATTTCTCTCAGGCACTCTTTCTCCAAGTTTATGATGTTATACACAAATATATAGAACATTCACACTGCCCATTCAAATTCAGGCAACTGTTCAAAGAGCAATTTCAAGGTATCACAATCACCAGCACGAATTTGTCAAAGCATTATCCAGCCCTCAGAATTAGTGCGCCCTTTATCAATTATTGTCAGTAAGCAAGGAGTTATGGATTTGATTACACATGGGTTAGATAGAAAAAATTACAACAGAAATATCCGTGGAATATACACCCAACCAGACCTAATTAATTTCTACAACTCTATATTACCACTACTCCATTCGATACATTCACAGCCATTGAAAACGCAAAAGCAAAGGAGCAGATGTCACAGCAAGAGATCTATGCACATGAGCAACTGAATTAATAAAGCACCTTTAGCAAGCAAACAGGGTGACAACATCCAGCAATTGTTGAAAAGGCATGCGCGGAAAAGTCACTGCCATGGGGAAATAGGTGTCACTGCACAATTCTTCTTTTTTTTTCTTGGTAAGCTATCACATGAAGATGGCTTTACTTCTTGTAAAGCAACAATGGAAATGCTAAACAGTGATGACACCTACTGATTACTCTTGGAAAATATTTCTTTATTTTTTTAAAAAATATCATAACGAACTACCAAAACACGAAATAACAAAATTAACATTCTGATTTGTAGTCTTTTGAACTCAAGTACATTCAAAGTCAAAGAGAAGACTTGCGTTTTAATGGAATTTTTTTTTTAAAGTCTGGATTCAGGGGAAATTGGAAGAATGAACATGACATCTTAGAAAACGAATTGCATAATGTTTACTAAGGGATTTTTTTTCTAGTTCAGGCAAGTTGGATCTTCAAAATGTATTGTTAAAAATGGGTTGCAGGGTGTTAGCAAAAATTCCATCAAGCTGATGATAGACACTCATTGTTCATGATCATATTATTAAAATAAAAAAATAAAAACAACAGGAAAGCATTCTGTATGCACTTTTGAACTAAAGAGCACAAATTTAATTAAATAACCAAAGTTCCACCAAAAAAAAAAAAATCCAAACAGCCTTTGAAGCTATACTCCATTATAAGCCACACAAAAAGTATTGAGGAAAAAAAAAAGCTGACTCCTTTCCTCGCTTTGTCCATAAACTGTGTATACCAGTGAGACGAGTAAGGGGGATTAGAAACTGAGTGAAGTCAGAAAACAGCACTAGCCCAAAGGTTTCAGTGTTAAAGACTCAAGGAGGTTGAGTCCAGCATGAAAAAGTTCAAGATATCTTATAGCTGGCTTGGCTTCCTTTTTTTTCCCTTCTCAAAGCTCTGATTTGATTTGCGCTTTCTCTGTCAAGTACTCACGGTGACAGGGCGGGAGCCCTCCCGCTGGCATATGCATAAGGAGAGGAGCTCTGCAATCCACCATCAGGTCTGAAATTTAGTGGTTGGCAGTGGGGGGAGAAGAGAGACATCAATTGAGTGGAGGTAGTGATGCAACACTGACACACTTTTAGGAGTATCTCTTCTCTACTAGCATCTTATTTGGTATCTTCTTTGGATAGTTTTAAACACTTCTCTTCAATCCCTTTACAAACAAAAGGAAGGGGGAATCCATGCCAAAGAAGACAACTCATTGCCAGGTTTTCAACTCTTGCTCATGGACGAGCATTTCACACATTCCAGAATTTAATAACTTAGAACATGCAAAAACATGGATGGCCCTTTAGTAATTTGTCATTTATCTCAGTGATAACATACAGCATACAAGCAAGTTGCATATATTACGACAGAATGCAAGGAAGAAGACAGTGAAAGTACGGCATCAGTGTTGCAAGAATTTCCAATTAAAATAAACATGTAAAATAAATAAAATAAGTAAATAAATAAATAAAAAGAAAATATATAGTCATATGTAGGCATAAATACACTGTTTCCCTACAAAAAAGGCAGACACTTTGAGGGTGGATAAAGCTTTCTTTTGCACCCCTTTCAACTGTTCACTCAGACCAAGACAATTGCGATAACATTTTAGGTATTCACCATCCATGCATAGGGTAAAGAGTAAACTTTGTGAGGGCAGGTTACAGAGTGGAAGCTCTATTTTTACTAGCAGCAAAAACCCTCTAAGTTCTAGCATGATGCAACAACATAATGCAGATGGGGAAAAACATATCACACATCGGGCTCCTTTTTATACACACAGTTTAAAACCCTAAAGGAGATTTATCTCTCTGAAGGGGAACAAATTCAGGAAATAGCTGAAATTTCAAATTATATTTCAAGCCCTGTCCAAAAGAAATTTGTCCAACAAATTCAAAATTAGGAAAACCAGTGAATTTGTTCTTGAACATTATGCTCAGGAATACTGAAATGCACTGAAAATCAAACTTGTAATAGGTACATATTGCCAACGCAATAGGTACATATTGCCAACATATTAACCGAGTAAGGTATTCCAAAAACAGGAGGGAAACGAGAGTACTAAATTGAGTTTGTAAGGAAGTGTCTTTACAAACATTCCCCCCCCCCCCCACCCCTCAAAAACCTTCCCCACACGAGCTGAAAATAATTGTAAATAATTCCATCCTTGACATTAAGAAACAAAGAAATCTCTTCCATTTCTAGAGACTACACAGAAAAGGTACTATCCTGTTAGGTTTGACGAAACATGATATACTGCAGTTTTCGCCGCCCCCATCTGCCTCATTCATAAGACATTTAAACCTAACCTAAGTCTGAAGTCTGGTACAAAAACACACATCACTCCAGATCCACACACCTTTCAATCCCCACAAACTTACAGCTTTCCCTCTCTCATCACTTTTCAAAATTCCCCTGCTTGGTAATTTTTCAACCCTATGTGCAAACAAATTTTACCCACAGGCTTATTTTTTCTACTTCCCACCTCTTACATGTAGTTTTGATCTCTTATCCTTCTAAAAATATATTCAAAGTTAAGACCTCAAAAATAAAAACCTGTTGCCCACATTCCAACACCCTTAATAATATCTAAATATTTTTTTCAACATAAATTTGAACAAAACCAAAAATAACACAAATCTGCCCTGAGGAGAAACACAGTAAAACCTATGTCAGCTGCACTGTACTGGTCTGTCCGACTAACTGAGACAGAACCACAATAAATCTCTACAAATTAAGAATCAGTGTTTGGGCCACTGTCTAGCAACACTATATATATTTGTTGGATGATGTGCAACACACTCTTTGGTGCTTTTGAAAAACACACAGCACCATATAGTCAACAGTACAATGGTCATACCAAAAACTAGGAAGGGAAGATGCGGCGTAGAGGCCACTAAGCGTCTAAGGGATGGGCTGTTGGCTGAATTCGTCTGTGCGTTAAACATGCTCAGGCTTGTGCTAAGCTGTGCCAAAAACTGCTGTGCTGTGTTACACAGATATTGTCAAGTGACTGTTGTGTGGAAATATTACATTTTGTTTCAATTTTTAATAATCTTGTTGATGTATTTAACTCTTGTGGTGCCAACTCTAAATACACGGCCATATTCAGACATGCCGTCTCCCCAACATCTTCACATATCAAATTCCTAAATGACACCTTAGTGTAGTTGAAAACACTACAGTATGGAACCTCAAAAGGTTGGCACATGTTCATCTTCCTTGCATCAGAGGTTGGATATGCAATATTAATGCTCTCCTGGCATTAGCAAATGATTTGACAAACAGTTGTCAGTGTCATATATATCTTGACCAGTGGCCTCAATCAAGATTGCGTAGAAAACCTGTTTTCCCGTTATCTGAGGGAAATATGGCCAAAAATCAAATCCTGATCCTCAACAATTCAGATTTACTTTAAGGCAGGTCATGGTTGACAAACTTCTACAGACAAGTGAAGGCAGCAATTGTTCTGATGACCTAGACAGTTTCTTCATCAACCTCTCGATAACGAACAGTACCAGCCAATCCTTGACCCTTCCAGACTCTATACCATTGCCAAATGAAATGAAGCAAGCAGACATCATTTTAAGATCATGCCAAAGGGACCATGTGATACAATTAGAAAATATTGTATCTTACATAAGTGGGTTCATTGTCCGAAGACTTGAGAAATTTTTGTGCTATGCTTTTTTGGATTTAGTTCAAGACCAGACATCATCAGCTCAAAGACACCACCAGCTGATTAAACAAAAACAGTTCAGTAATTGTTCAAATGGTGGTTTGAAAAAACCTAGTCAAAATTTAATTGCTTTAGTGGGAACATTTGAGATGATTTTCCAAACGTGGTCTTGGAATGTTGTTGGGAGCCGACAAATACAGGAATTTAGTTATAAATAATAGTGTTCCTAATCTCGTAATACTTGCATTTTAGGGGGACAGACCTTAGAGATATAGAGATAATACCTAGAATCTAGATCTACCTCGTTCCTCAAAGTGCTTATTTATTCATTAATCTATATTATATGTTTATCTTTGTTTTAATGAGCATGCTCTAGGTGTAGATTCTAGATATCTATTAACAAATACGGTATTTGTTTATTAAGGAACGGGAAAAAGCACGTTTATAAGCTGATCGTGGATGCATAATTATAATAGGCGAATACTGGGTTTGCTGACTAGCGTGCCGTAATGCACAGACGACTTCGCAAACTGACTCGGCCCGCGGACAAGGGAATAGAGAGGCTACGCTTCGTCTTATCTTCCTAGTTTTTGGTCATACTGCACTTATGAAGAATGCAGAACCAGTAAGAAAAGAGAGCCTACTCACAAAATACAATATGATCTGTTTTCACATTATCTGTACTCCATACTCAAGTGACCCTTGTAAATAACTCTGTCCTTGACTCAAAATCTATTTTCAATACCACAACCAACCCCAAAATCTGCACAGACCACACTTAACCAGAGTTGTCTCAAAAAGGCGTGATATTCCTGTGTAATGGCTCCAACCAGCTCACAGACAGAAGTGTAGACAAATTAGGGAAATTTTTCTCGTAATGAAATGGAAAGTCATCATTGCCTTGCAAAAAGATTTTGCTATTAAATATGAATTTCTCAAACATTAACTCTCCTGAAGACAACCCATATTTTCCCCCATAGCTTTGATAAATAAGTTCATGTTCAAACAATTAAACATTCAACAAGAGTTAGCACACATACAGGAAGTGTATGTGCATGCAGCACAGTAGGTTTGCAGGTGGGGGATGGGGAGGAGGGGAGGAAAAAAAAAAAGTTTCAAAGCATGTGGATAACAAGACTCCGACTGCACTGGACAAATCAAACAGCAAGGAACTTTTCAAAAAAATTTTACTTGCAAGAATCCAAATGTAAGTTTTCAGTCTCATTCAGAGGTTTTAAATCAAAAGAAAATCGTACAAGTTTGTCCTAAACAACATCAGAAACTCTTGTATCAGCAATACCAGAAATCACAGCACAGAAGTTTCTTACTGGGTAAAAGTCTCTTTAGGCTAGAAATTAAAAATGAGGGCTGCAACTTTAACGGAAAGTTTTTGCTCAACTCACTCAAAACAACCCCGTTTTTTAAATGAAACCCACAAAAAAAAACATATCGACCAGGCTTTGAGGAGCCAATACTGTTCTACTTTTCTCTCTTTTTAATTGAACTTTGCAATACAAGTGAATAATTGTGTTTGAGTAAAACCTCTATTTTTTTAATTGATTAAAACACAGCCAATTTGTATGTCTTAGAAAATATATTGATGCACTTTCATTCAGGATTGTGCACCTTTTTAACTATTAAATAAAGTCTTCGTTTACTCTAGACCAGACTTAACATTTAGGTTCCTGTGTCTATAGTAATTCAACTAGGTTCATCCACACCTAGAAAATGGATCTAGATATTATTAAATACATCTGATCTCGAAACTATCTATTCTATAGTATTCTAAGCTAGAGTGTAAATCTAGAAAACTAAAATCTTGTTTTCTGTAATAATGAAATGTGATATTCTTTGCCAATTGTATCTAAAAACAGGGTTTGGTTGTAAGGAGACAAAGGATAAAAGTTAGACTGAGATATATCGGTTTTGGTTCCATGTGCTGGAAAGGGCTAACCGAGATACCTCAGTTTTGGTCTTGAGTTATAAAGAGGGCACCAGAAAATGTCATTTTCTGAAACTTCATTTAAACTCAATACAAAGATGGTTACAGTACAAGAGGACTTCCCCACTGCTGATAAACAAGCAGAGACATAGCCAATTCAATATGAAATTAATAAATATGTGAAACGGCCATGGCGGGTCTTGAGATAAGCAGCAAAAATCACTTGAGGAGGGGGGGGGGGGGGAGGGGGGGGGGTAGAATTAAATGCAAAACTAAAATAACAAGAGTAATAATGAAGGTGATGGTGGTGATAAAAACATATTTTTATAACTATAATAAAAAACAAAACAAAATGATAATAACAAATAGCCATGCACTGATATCAACTAAGGCTGGGTTTTCTTCCTTCGTTTCCTATCTCTATGGAATCAGTCTCTCACTTCATGATCCCACTATTCCAAACAGATTTTATTCACCTCCTCAGTTTTCTAGGAGATTATAGGAGTCCATTGTATTCACTCCTTTAAAGCTAAAACAACATCAAATGTTACAGTTTTTCACAAAAATGTCATAATATGTGTTTTAAAGTATAGTGTGTACATAAAGTTGTCACTTCAAAGGGGCAATGTGTGTAAATGGGAACTTCAGCACGAACATATAGTAAGGGACAAGGAGTAACAATACAAATATTACTACAGAGCAAGCCTTGAATGACTTTCTCTAGTGTCGTAAAAATTACAAGCCACACATCTATATTTATAAGAAAAATAATACAATAGTGTCCAGCACAGTAAGTTGGTAAATCAAGAAAAGTTTAGTAAAACACGCCTTTTAAAGTCTGATTTTGTAACTTTACTTCCATACTTAGCTAACGTACATCAAAAAGTCCTGAACACTTAACAAAATCTTATTCAATACCTTTAAAAAGTTTAAGAACCACTTAAGCATATTTCTTTGGTTTAATGGGTAAACAAACTCTTACATATGACACAGATATTCTTCGAGTCCTACGATTTCAATCTTGGAACATTAAAATGGGCAAGAACAATACCACTGATTACCTAAGAATTTTTTTTTAAAAGAAAGAAAAAAAATTCATTGGAACTACAAAACAAAAAAAGTTGAAGTACTTGGGCATCAGCTCCCAATACCTTGAGCTTAATTATGGCTATCAGTGACAGAGAAGAAGAACCCACTGACTGAAATATCGCTGCTGTTGCATGAAAAAGAAGTTAAAGTAACTCCTATCACTTATCTATACCAAATCAATCTGTTTGGTCAATGAGACACTTCAAACACTGGAAAATGAAGGAGAATAGGAAGAAGGGGGAAAACACCCACAAAAACAAAACAGGATAATTTGATAAGCATATAAAAAGATGATAATTTCCTAGGAAATTAAGATTTGGAGCGCCAAATATTATCATGAAGAATTATTTTAATTGAAAAGACCAAAACCTGATATGATATTTTCATTTAGCCTTATTGACATTGTTACATTAAGCCAGAAGTTTTATATGAAAGATGCTGACTGTATCGATTCCTATATTTGCAAAAGCAACAGTTGACTGATGACATTACCACAAAAGTGGGGTGTACAGGGATTTGTTTCACAACAGTGCAAGGAAAGGGAGCCCACACATCTGAAGTTAGCAGTAGGAGAAAACAATTTCACTTTTGACTCTTTAATAAATATTTTAAAAAATAAATTTAAAAACAATGCCTCCCCACCCCCCCACCCCCTTCCAAAAAACAAAAAAAACCCGCATCCCCATCACTTCCTAATCTAAAGTCTACTGTTACTTCAATACTGCCACAGTTCATAAAGTACAACACGCCATGAAACTAAAAAAAAAAACATTGCCCAACTGAAATATCTTCACTTCATAAATGTACAACATTCTTTTGGGGAAAAAACAGAAATCATATATATGAGGTGCCTTCAAAGTTTCCCAGATACTCTTCTCATACAAAAACCAAAAGCTCACATAGCATGAGCTCCTGTTTTATATTTTCCATAGCAGTTCCATGCTCATTAAAATTTTACAAGTCTCAGTGATACTGTTTAGAAACGGCACAGTATTTTTCATTCTCCCCCTCTGTGTTTGAAATTTTTAATACAATATCGGGCGTTTCAGCATTTCTTTTGATTTTTTAAAATTACAGGTTCTTTAATAAAGTATAGAAATTAGTTTCTTTGAATCAATGTAATTGTGTTGGGGGGGGGGGGGGGTTTAAATCAAGGAAGTTTAAATTTTTTTTCGATAAAACAAGCTCCATCTTGGGTTTGACATTGTTGAAAATGAAAAAATACTACCGAGGACAGTATGAAGACACCACTACTATCTCGGGAGTCTTGAATTCAAAAGAAGATGTATGATGAAAAGTTGAGTATTGGGCACCAAGAGAAAGGTTTACTGAATGGCCACAAGGCATTAATGCATGGAAACTTATGTTTTAAGCAATATCTTGATTCCAAAAATGCATCCGTCTTCCCTCAACCTCTCTATATAATATTCTCTTGACCTGTGCCCTGCAACTTTTTCATTTAAAAATATTAAAATGGTATCAAAAAGAGCAAGTTGAAGAGATTCAGTTTATGCTCCATGAAACAACACCATCATTAAATAAAAGCCTAAGAACTTAGGTTTACAAAATATTTTGAATCTGTGTACAGCTGCAAGACTGGATCTGAGTTAAGGTATCAATACAGAGTGGCTGGCCAGTCTAGAAAATTTTTGTCAGCACCTCGTATATTGAGCATAACTAAAGGCAGAGTCACAACATACATTTTTATCTTATCTACATAAAAAAACTGGACACTTATTTGTTACGTAACTACTGAACCTGTTGGTAATTATGATTCATCATGATAAATCTATTAACTGATTGCCAAAAGCAACACGCACACACACACATCAAGCTAACTTGTTCTTTTTTAAGAAATCAAATAAAACAAAAGAAAGAAAGGGGAAAAAAAACGCAGGGTGATTTTTGAAGACTGAACAGTTCACTCTCAAAGCAAAGAGCAACTGCATAAAGAAAGAAAAACGAAGACGAATCATCAAATACCTCATTCCAGGACTGAATGCAAGAAGAAGTAACAGAAAATTCATTTATTTTATACACAAAATGCATAACATGTAAACAAGCATACAAAGGGTTAATATCAACCACCAGGTCATTCAGAGCCTGGTCAATTCCAAGAACAAAAAACAAGACTAAAAAGAATATTAATACCCTTGAAATAGTTTACCTTTATGAATCATTCAAGAACAAAAACGTCAATTCTGAACGTTAAACCAAATCAAACCTCAACCAAAGGAACTTAATCTTTTTTATTATTTCTTTTCAAAGGGGGCAATAAAACAAGGGAATATCAAGGGAAGAAAGGTAAGAAGTACTCTCTATTTTGTCACTTTGTTGAAACTTAACAATATTGTAGCCGGGGACAGACAAAAACAAGAGTGGGTAATCTCATACTTCATATCTTGAACAACAACAATCAATTAAGGCTCATACTCATTCACCTTATCACAGGAAACGTACAATAATACTTGAAAAAGTGTAGTAATAACTGTTACTTAATTCAAACAGGGCTTGAGAAAAACCCTCCAAGTCTTTTTATTTAAAAAAACAGAAGAAAATTCTTTTATTAACTTTTTTAATAGTTTAAAAAAAACTTTCAAAATCAGTAAAATAAGCCCTTTCAGTAACACCAAAAGCAATCCCCAAAGCTACTAGCATACTTGTGAAGAATTTAGTATGAACAGAAGGAAAGAAGGGTGGGTGGTTGGAGGGGGGGGGGAGAAAGGCAGCATAAGACACAGTGACTCACCTTCGGCTGAACTTTGAAGTTATTCTGTTGAAAAAAGAAGGACGCTGTCCTGCCATGGTAGAGGTGTCTGCTGGATGCTGTGAAACTCCTCCTGGGCCGTTGTATGTCGTTCCCACCATCTGTTTGCGTGCATCACGCCCGTGGAATGTGTTTCTTGCCTGCGTCCCGCGTGTCAGGTTGGGTTTCGTGCCAGGAGAAATGGCTGGACCCTTGCCAGGTGCAGTTCTGAAGTAGATTGCACCCAAGTCAGTTAAGCACAAACATTATTCTCAATCTGATCATACTAGAAAAACCTTTTCTTCCTCAAGACGACTGATGATGCAGTAGAAAAAAAATGTCGCCACTAACCTACACTGATTGAAATAATGAAAAATATTAACCTTTACATAATACCTCCCCCCCCCCTCCCATAAAGCCTAATCACCTCCAAGGAAAAAAATAGTTACAATTGAAAACCTATGTAGTTGTAAGACAGCCAAACTCCTCATCCAGACCTATGAAGGGGGAAAAAATCAGAGGGCTCTAAATCAGAGTACTTGGCAGGTATTAATCATCCTTTCCCATCAAATACCTTAGGAGCCCTCCCCTAGACTTTTTGTAACCATTACTTTCTTGTCTTTGGTGCTACTGTGTGCACTCTTAAACTGATGGCCTATATCCTGGACAAAAATGTACATTGCGCAAAATTCCATTTTAGCATTTTTTTTAAACTCAGAACCAAAAAGTTCAAAAGGAATGCATCACCTTCCTTTTGTGGTTGTCCCCAACTACAGCTTACAACTAGAGTGCAAAAGAATTTACCTTGGAACTTTTGATTTCCTACAAGATATTGTACTTACTAGAACAGAAGCAAAAGCAAGTTACACAAACTGTTCCACACTGCTCACCTACATACAAGGACTGAACAAGCCAGGAGAAAAATCAACCAACCTCCACGACTAAGACAACAATACCAGGATAAAAAAAGAGACAGACTGCCTGATAAAAATTAATAGGTAAACTACATATTCATATCAAAACAGAATTTTACTCTTAAGTCACAGGTTAGTTTTAGTTTTAATATAGGTTTTAGGGCGCTCGCAACTGCATACGGTCATATGAGTGCCAGAAGATTAGAGGTGTTACAACAGAGTAACAAACATTTTTAAAAAGAAAGGGAGATAAGGACGATAGATGTTCGATAGGAAAACAGAAGCAAACCACACCAGAGCACCCGCCAACCACCCAATAAGTGTCACAAGTTACAGGTAACAGCAACTGGACACGACAACAGCCATTTTAATTGAGAAACGAGACAAGCAACGACAAAAAAATCACAACAAACAAGAAACAGTAACCTTCAGTAGGTTAAGAAACTACAGGTCTTTCAACTTACGTAGGCCGATGGTCTGGCTCCGAGGCTGGCAGGTCACTGCCTCTGGCTGACTGGGATATGCTGGCTGACTTAGCATGTCCATGTCCTTTTGGGCGAGTGGATGAAGGGGTGGAGGTTGAACTTGTGCTGCTGGGGGCGTCAGTTGGGTTTGAACTAGAATTGCTAGTATGGCTGGAGGGGGGGATAAAAATTCATACTTCATCACGGAATACAAAAATAAAAGACTGCAAAATTCTTTCCCTAACCTTCCCCTTCCTTGGTCGTGAAATGGAAAAATGGACATATTGATCATTTCAAGATTTTGTAGAAAGATGCAACTATTTAACAACAAATAATTAGATACAAACACAATTTTCCTGGACACCATTTACATACTTTGTTCTAAGAATATATTACTAGATGCATCAGTCACAGGTACAACAAAGCTAAAACAAAAATTACCTACCTGCGTATATCTTGACCATTTGTCGTTCGAGGCTTTTCAGCTGGGCCTTGAGCCCTATTGTCTCCAGGGCTGAATGTACTTCTTCGAGGAATGCCAGTGCTGTGGCCATGGCTCATGGTACTGTTTTTGGGCGTCGATGAGGAGGCTGAACCTGAGTGAGGGCTTTTTCGAGTAGGCATTGTAGCCCTTGCTTGAGAACTAGAGATCTGGAAGATTCAAAGACTCCGAATGAAATTTCGACAAGCCTACGAAATGACAAGAGTGACTATCAGAGTTTCACACTGCACGGCAGCAGCAAATTCTCTAACAGCTCCATAATTTTCCTTCAAATATCAAAATGTTTGAACTGCTGCAGAATAAAACTGATGAAAACATGATTCAGGACAATTTTTATATATTTTTAACCAGATACAAAAGTCACAGTTGCCTCTTCTGTTTGTAAAACATATACCAATCTCATTGTTTTCAAGAACTATAGGAGTACACTTGCCCCTCCCTGAATTAGACAAAGGGACCTTGCGAAAATGATGTCTTCTTAGCTGTCGCAAATGTCCAGACAAAGATAATCATTTCCCACACTCAAGACTGCAATTGTGAACCATCTTTTACACATTAATCAAACTTGTATTGTGAACCAACTTTTACGGATAGATCAAACTTGTGGTGTGAACCTAACTGGTTTCTGTGAACAAGACATAAAAAATCTATACAAACAAATGTACTAAAACAATCATTGTGCAACAATTGTGCTTTGCACTTTGCTATACACTTTTCCCCTCTCACAAATACTGTGTAAACGAAAAACAATATGAACAGCAGATAATCTCTTTTTCCCCCATGACCTAACGGCAATGTCCTGGAAACTAAAATATGTCTATTTTATTGTCACCACTGAGTCTTTACTAGTGTTCACATTCTGTTGCTGTAACATAAAGTTAAAACAACTCTTATAACCAAACCTACAGCTTAAACAATTTTTAAAAAATCACTGCCTCTAAAAGAAACTCCTGAATAAATGCAGCTGAATAATATCTCCAGAAACTTCTGTCCATCTGTTCAGATTAATAGCATTATTGTAGGTTGTGCCGAATATATCATCAAAATCTAAAATCACTATTAGGATGTCTTGCTTAGGATTTTTACAAAAAGAATACAAAAACTGACAATTGTGACATGTTCTGCTGCAAATCCTTCCCATCCTAATCCCAGTACTTAGCGCTATCAATGAATCACCTACCGATGTCGAAGTCTTTGGCCACCACATGAAAAATAACTACAGTTCACATTTTATACAAATCAGAGTATTACTCAGTTTTATTCTGCAGAAGAGACAACAGACCTCATGACCACACCCAAAACGTACATGAAGCAACCAAAGTAAACCCAACACCAGAAAAAGGATCTATATGTTGAGCATGAACAGAGCTAATAGATATCTAACTGCAAAAACTATGCAATCGTCTAGCTCTAAGGCTTTCCAAAGTTACTGCTAAATTGGTACTAGTCACATTTTCTCCAAACTAAAACATCATTCCACATTCCAAAACCCATGTGAGTGCAAACGGTGGTCAATAGAACAACATATTAAGAGGCATCAATGTGATCACAAACATCTTTACAAAACCAAATCAGAAGGAAGGATGAGAACTAACCAAATCCATGCCAAAAATGCTAAAGGTGACAAGCCAGAGATTATGAAAAAAGCATTCATTCATGTCTTCAGTGTACCCTATACCAAAGCTGTGTCTACATGTACAGTAACACCAGTTTGTATTCATCCAGAAGCAGCATATACTTGAGGGAGAACAATTAGGCATACCATTACAAGGCATCAGGCTTTGTGCTTCATTTCTTCGTGAAATAAAAAATGAATATCCCTTTGTTGTATGTATCAAATGAGTAGAGGTTATTTTAGGACTAACCTAGAGATTAGAGAATTCATAATCCTTTAAACTTTTAAAGAGAGAGACAAGAGAAAAATAAAAAAATAAAAATAATAATAATGAACTTTATGAACAGAGATGTAGTTTAATGGGATTGTTTTTCTTCTGTTACCTTCATGCCCTCTGCTGAGCCCCTTGGTGTCTTTGGGCGTGAAGAAGGGGCAGCATTCTCTTTTGATGATGATGAAGTGGAATGATTAGAACTCTTTCTCGCATGCATCTAATGGGAAAATATTATACAAAAAGATTCCTTTGGGGAGTGCTGCCAATGAAATCTATTTGCAGCAAAAAAAATAGTATGAAATGCGTAACAATCTTCATTAGGGACAAAAACAATAAAACTTCAAGTTAGGGTTTTTAAAAAAACTCCAAATAACAAAACACTGTTTCAAAATCTAAAACAGCTGTTTCAAAATGACCCAATACCAAGTGCATGTTCCATATTCCTTTGCAATTTTTTGCTGACAAGAAAATCGACAGTGCAGAAAAAGGAAATGCATTGTGCACCATCCATTCAAGAACCATTCCCACAAGCTAGCAACTACATTTAAAAAAATATAACACCACAAGTATAATGTCCTCGTAGGAGCATTCCCAGTCAGGGAAAGACAGGCTTGCTGCACATCATAGCCAAGTATGTTGTGTGTACGAGTACGTGTGGAAGTGTGTATATAAGTAAGTGTCAACTGATAAATCAGATCTTCAACCAAAAACAAACCAAAAAAAACCAAGATAGGGGTTGAACATATTTATGAGAAATTAATCAGGACATAAACCTTTGCGTTGCAATGAGAACTATTTCCAAATAAAAGAAAATATTACAAGTGCTTCCATGCACCTGAAGCCATGTCCAATCAGGTGAAGCCTTCAGCTATTTGCTTTGTCTCCCTGTACAATAAGCTAAGCCTTGCAAATGAAAAATGTTCACTGCATAAGTACATGAGTTATGCTCAAAGCAAACTGAACAGACAATAAAACCATAGTAGATAATCAGAGTTTGAAATTTTTTTTCCTTGCATTGTTTTTCATAAAAATTAATTAAAAGTTTTCAAGCCGATTTGATTTCAAAACATGAAATTGAACACTTTGCCTTATATATCTTAGAAAAATCAACCAGTTTCTCATAATTTATAAATTGATTATGTGAAAAACAAAACCAAGTACATCATGGTATTCCTGCCCAACTATACAATACATTCAACATACGGTGTGTGTGTGTGTGTGTACGCATGTGTGCCTGAGCATGTGTGTGTATGTGCACGCGCGCACTACCTGTGTGTGAGAGAGACAGAGAATGGACAAAGAGTTTCAAAGTATCCGAAAAGGCAAACTGGTTGTATGGGAACTTAGACACATGTAGATTAGAATATAAATGGTAATTATTTGCACACAGAGGCTTTAAGACATTGTTTTTAATTTGGAAAGTTTGGACCAAAATATTGACTAGAAACCATCTTTTGAGAATTAAAACTGCTTTTAGCTTACCTAAAGTTGCACACACATACTTTGATTTTTCAAGGTAACCCCCC
>NW_004797934.1:299225-328721 GCF_000002075.1 Aplysia californica | reverse complement strand
CACTTTTTTTTTAAATTAATAAATTTTAAAAAACCTTCTGTCCCTTGCAGAACACCCGTATCACATTTCACATCTGGGAAATCAGTATGAAATGTAACAGCAAGACCAATGTCTTTATTGCATCACTTTTTCTGAGCGTGTGAATATGAAACATAAATGTAATGCAAACCAAACTAAGAAAAAAAAATATCAACAAAATTTCAGAAAACGGAGTATGATCTTGAGGAGGTTCAGAAATTATTCTGACAAAATAATCAGAATAAATATCATAAAAAGTAAATAAATGAATTTACAATCTACCATCCTTGAAGAAAGCTGTAAAGAATCTTTAATTTTCAAGCCTGCCCTAAGTAATCATTACAGCAAAAATGAAAGTAAAAAAGGAAACTATATTTGTAAAAATGTAGACACTGCTTTTTCCCAAACAATTATTTAAGTAACGGTTAGTGTACGTGTAGAAAACCAGACTGTTGAAACTGATAAATATAAAAAGCTTTTCACAAAGTAAGAAAACAAAACAAATCACATAATATATAAAGGTTCACTTTGTAAGTAGTACAAGACAACTCTATGACAGCTGATAATTTTTATTAAATCAAATATCTCTAACTTTAAAGCACATGCACTGAACATCATGCAAACAAAGAAATCTAAAAAATGTGCTCAGCAGTTAAATTATGTGGAAGTGCTACATGTAGTGTTCTGAAAGTGCGATGCTTTTTCTCTTGTCCACAAACACTAGTTGTTCTGGCAAAGAAAAGGATAAGCAACTACACAGATTTGTCATTCTCATAGCGGAGAAGAGAAACTGGACAATCGAAGTTCATAGAATATATTCTCTCGCTTTTTTAAATTCTGAAACATCCCTTCCACAAGAGGTGTGAATGTCTCTATGCATCAACCTCAACTGTTACTTCCGGGGTCTATTCTTATCAAAAGGTAACTTTCAAAATTTAAAACCCTAACAAAAACTCTTGCATTAATTTTACAAATTACTTGCACACATTTGCACCACTTCAACCAAATGCAGAAATGAACTTGATTAAAATCACAATACAGAAACGACTGATTAGAAAGGTTACATTTGACTCACATTCTTCAAGGAAATGCAACAAAAACGAGTACCAAGCTGGTCTTAACAAAAGAAGGAAAGAACCGGCATTGTTTCCAGCCACTTACCTTGGGAGAGTCTACAGAAGCAGGTGGGGCTGCACTACTACTGCCACTTCCTACAGTGCCCTTGTTCATCCTCTCTTCTAAGGTGCTCTGCTTGGTAGCGGCAGACTCAGCATTGGCTCGTCTCGACGAGTTAGACTGCGACTGAGAAGTAGTGACACTGCCAGCACCTTTTGAGAGAGCAGACAGTGAAAATATCAGTGCAACAGAAACCCACTAAGACAAAGGAAAGCATATCTAACCAGAAAAAGAACTGCTGCGACACAATATCCTGCAAAAAGCGAGAAATTTATAAAATATAGGAAAAATCAAGGTAACATACAGCACTACACTACCCCTGATTCCTGAACAGAAGTTCAACATCAAAATAGAAGACCTGCATCATTCACCAATAATAAATTCTTCCATGGTAAAATAAAACTTATCAAAGTACTCTATAAAAAAAAACACTGAACAATTCAACAAAAACATTTTTTGGGGGGGCAAAGGTTGGACTCTTTCGATTCCAAGCTTCTGTCCGTTTTAATCAAGTTTTAATAAGAGTTGCACAGCACTTGCAATGCAAATGGATCATATAAGTGATGAAGATTACGCGTTAGGAACTAGAGAGTAGCATATACAGAAAAGAAAGCGGAGATAAGGTTGACAGATGTTGATAAGAAAGGAGCAAACCACACAAGTGCACCAATCAACTACCCACAAGCTTCTTTCTGTAATGTTCAGAGGCAATATGTGGTTTGGTAGTTTAAAAATATTGACAAAACTAATTCATCCTACTTCACAAAATATATCAAGGGAAAAATGTAAGAATCAAAATCTACCACAAAAAGAAGAAAAAAAGACATTGACAGCACCAACACTATCTGACAAATTATTAACAACATTTTACACAAAGAATGAAGTATTCAAATTACTTGGAGCTTTTTCCCAAAGTTGTATCACATGGGGATGAGACAGCGATTTTTCAGTATAAACTGTTACAGACTAGTTCTGTGAATGGTTCTTTCCCACTTAAAAGAATAGTCCTATGTTTCACATAAAAACCAGATAATTCTTTCCCTTACAGAATGGAATATTTGGTTCTGATGAAATCCAAGAAAGGAAAATATATTAATAGAAATTGTTATTTAAAAAAAACATTCTGCGATAAATCTTATTTTCAAATTCTAAACAAATATCTTAACTCACTGCGCCCAGTTTTCTTCCACTGACTTGCCCATGATACTGGAATTACTTTGCAAAGGAGCACCTATCGCAATAGGGTACTTTAAATTGACTCTTCTGCCATGTTTTCAACAAAGGTATATATATTTGATACTGTTGGATAGGTAATTGAATGAGCTGTCACAATAAAGGGGTAGGATGGAGTTTTGCGTTTTATGCAAGAGAAATTACGCAATACGTGGGGGTAACAATTGAAGGGGAAAAAATGAATATGGACGAGTTTAACCCAGCATACTTTCACCATTATCTATGAAATACAGACTGGTACACAGCAGAATAGTTTACTAGTTAATCTTTTTTGCAGCCATACCTCACAAGTAGGTATACCAGCACAGATTTTGTTCAATAGCTTGGAGAAATTAAAATACACATATTCATGCAATGCTATAGTCAAACCCAGCCTAGTCTCCACTGACAGCTCCCATCACTGGCCCTGAACCTATCCTTGTGTAAGTACTAGCAGTTGAGACAGCTTTGATGACATAGCTGGCACTAAATTTAGACTGGGAGCACGTTTGAACTGAGAGTACCACACCCACTCAATGTCTCTTCACTTTCATCACCGTTGTCAGCATTGTCGCTGTTCTTCGCAACAGTCGAAAATTACTATTGAAGTTTGAGTCAGTGTGACTTACAATACAATTAGAATAAAAGAGCATCAGTCACTTCATCGAGCGAAAAGCAAAAAGGGACTTTCATTTTGCAAGAACCTTTGCCCTTTACTATTGGTGCCAATTGCAATTACTATAAAGCTTCCAGTCTCAACCCAAATACATTCAGATAATGCAAAAATACTGCAGAAAATTGTAGAAGGCACTGTCAAATACAACCAGACCTAAAATCAACGACTAAATCATTCCTCCATTAAAAGCACAATCATGTAGTGACAACCGAGTCATCGCTTCAGGCGGAATGAGTTTAGTAGTTCATAGGGAACATTGTTTACAATGATGAAACATACAATGAATGAGGGTTCTGAGAGTAATGAAGGGGGAAAAAAAGGGAAATAAAAAATGTGATTTCCAGTCACAAAACACCAACGTTTATTGTGAGTACCGTTGCCATTGTTCTCGCCACCCTGGCTGTACCGTCTGGGTTTCTGATTGCTTGAGCTGCTGTTGGCGGACTGACTCCTGGTCACCTTGTTGGGGGACTGGCCTGAACTGCTGTCGTGCGGTCTGGTAGGCATGCGCATCTGCTGCAGGGACAAGTTGCTGCCAGACCTGTCACTGCCTTCAAGCTACATAAATAAAAGTAACAAAGCACATTAGTCTTACTGCTCCTACGCACATTACACAAGGATTAGGAGATGGATCCTTTTCAAAGTACAACCTACAATATATTATATAGCTAACACAGGCAAAACTGACAGCATAACCTAACAATTTCTTTGCGCATGATTAAAGAAAAGCCCACACTTAAAAACCCCTTACTTTTTCCTTTGACCCTGAAAATCCATGTTCTTTTCAGACTCATTCTGTCACACACCAATTTTATTTGAGGTACTAAATCACAAGCCAGGAATATTGCAAAAGCGGCAATACCGCAAGACAAGTCCAATGGGCGAATCGAACTAGGGTTTCTACCAATCATCCACTTAGTTCTTGAGCTTGAGATACAAACATCGGATCATGGCAAAAACTTGGATGTATTTCTTACATTTAACCATTTAAGTCTTATTTGTCAGTCTGTAAATATTCAATTTTTATTTGCCTAGTTGTCATTCTTTTAATTTTTCTCAGCGATTCAAACCATGAAAAATGGATTTTCTACACTGCAAACAAAACTATGCTATTTGTCTTTTTCATGAATTATGAACATTGATGTTTGCCCACATGATATCCATATTACAAAGAATCCAATAAAAGATAATAAATGAAAAGGAAACTAGAATTTTCTGAATCCCTTTTTCCTGAGCCTGAGCACAAGGGACAACAAATAGTATTATATAAATTAAAGTTTTGCTTTAAATTTTTTTGACATTTTTAACACCCTACACTTTTCAATCATACATTTTTTATCTAGGACAAATATGTGAGGCTTTGTTATGAAATCAGGCACTTGTCAAAATAATGAAATCAAAGAAAACTGCATTTTTCTGTCGATTTATTGGGGGGGGGGGGGGGGCGGGGGCGGGACGGCTCTCGTGGCCTAGAGGTTAAAGTGTTCGCCTCTCATTCAAAGGTCCCGGGTTCGAATCCGGGTAGCAGTGGGAAATTTCCCCCCTCTAAAATTGTCTTTCACCTTCTTTCCTTCTCTCTTGCAATATTCTGTCGTCTGCTTTCGTCTCCACTTTCTTCTCCCACCCCCTCACCTCCTTTGCCACCTCCACTGGGCTCCGGACTCTTTCTGCAGCCTTTCTACTGAAACTTCTTGGCTCCCTCTCACTTTTGTCATTCAGCCACAACCCTGATCTTCTGGTAGGAAAGATCTACACCTAGCCTTCTCGAACAAGGGCGAAAAATCTGAGAGGTCCCGAGGCAAGTTGCGCACGTTAAAGATCCTTGGTGGTCCAAAATCGATAAGAGTAGGCTTTGGCCGCCACCCGTGCAAAATTCAAAGTTCCCTACCAATCGAAAATGTTAAGTGTGTCCTGCGCCCTCATATGACCGTATGCAGTTGCGAGCGCCACAAAACACTTACTAAAAAACACAAAAAAAGTATCACTTTTTTGGGGGGGGGGCTCAACACCTTATAAGTCCATTTAAAAAGACACATTTCTGCGTGGATCTTAAAGGAAAACATTGATTTAAGGTAAAAAAAAGTAAATTTCAGTTCCCAAGGGCTCTCAAGCTATGGAAGTTACCTAACTTTGGCGGCAATTTTCTCGCCTATTTGGACTCTGACACCAGGCAACACCCCCCCCCCCCCCCTCTTCAATTGTAAAAATCTTGACTTCTATTCAAGATAGATATGTACTGTTTTCACCTAAAGCAAGAACAAATGGACAAGCTTTCAGTTGATTCCAATAACTCCATATGCCCAAAAATTGATGGACACCTGATTCCACCACATCACGACAGAATATTTGAACATTAGTAACTACTGTCACTGTCACCATTCAATGACTGACCTTCAAATATTGAGGAAACAAAAAAAAAATATGCCGAATAAAATGGTAACTTTTGATAGGGAATAGAAAGGTTATAATGTTTAGTATGATTGAAAAGCAAAGCAGTTTAGATACAAGGCATATGTTAAACCCACAACCTGTAGGGCAAAAACGCATCTTAATACATATGCTAAAGAAAAGAACAAGAGAAAGGGTGGAAAATCTGTACACGTCAAAAAGTTTCATAATATATTATTCAGCACTCAGTCAGAAAGATAGGGATTGCAAAAACGAGTAGGCTACGAAAAGTGAGTAAGCAAAAAGTCAGGGCCAATCACCATTTTGCAAGAAAAGCTAAACCAGCAATCAGACAGGAAAGTTAAACATTCTTTGTCTTTAAAATAGACAACAGGAGAGAAAAGTTATAAAGCAGATCTTCAAATAACCTCTCTTTGAAGCAGATACTAAAGCAAGTTACTTTTAAGAAAGCAAAAGCTTAAAAGTATACCACAAATCAGTTGCCCTGAAAGATTGGACTAATCAACCCTACGGCCTAAGGACTATTTGGAACAACTAGACCTTATCCCAAAGACCAGACTGAAATAGGTTCTTGACAGAGTCTGATTTTTTTTAACACAGTGTAAATACCAAGGAGCCCGAAATCAACATCAGAACTAATTTCCATCGTCTTTTGTGATGAAAATTACTTGAATATTAATTTGTGCTATACAACAACAAATTACGCTTTCAAAGACAATCTAACCTTGACTTTTTCAAATTCCTTCAAATGAATTCACTTTGATTTCAAACTTTTTCCTTTTTAAAAAAGAAAATTGAGGACAGTAACAAGTCACTTAGTTTCTTCCCCACTGCACTGAGCCCGCCAGGTTGTTTTTGTTTGATTGTATGTTTCTTGATGTAACCAATACAGATAAGGAAAGGGTGTTAGGGTGTTAACTCATTCGCTACCCCGAGCCGTGGGGGGGGGGCGGGCGCGCGCGCAGCTAAAGTGCCGTCAGTACACTAAGCCGCCCCCGAGAACCAATCTTCAATTTTAGCTTAGATTCTATTCCAATCCACATTTCCATATTAGAAATCAATATTTTTGAGTGCTACATCTAGGTCTAGATCTAAATTGTAAAAAAAAATTTTCTCCCCAAAATCACTACTTTTTTATGAAATTACACTAAAAAGTGCCACTCAAGACAAGTATAGGTTTATTCCAAATGCAATTCTGAATAATTCATAAGATACGAGTAGGTTTTTTTTCTGTTTGTGAACGTTTTTCAAGATAATAATAATTTTTTTTCTATATATCGGATGTTATGATCCAAATGTACAAATATTATGGAATGTATGTAAATAACTGCCAACTTTTCAATATTTTCCAGTTCTATATTCATTTATGGTTATTTTGATATTATCATTTGACTAGGTGCAAACATATTTTTTGAGTTTCACCAAAGATTATACATTTTTTATTTTCAAATTTTATCCGCATCCAATCAAAATTGTGTTGCATAATCGCCTCTTACAGGGACCAAAGTTGAAAAATACATAA
This sequence comes from Aplysia californica, assembly GCF_000002075.1. Taxonomy (NCBI): domain Eukaryota; kingdom Metazoa; phylum Mollusca; class Gastropoda; order Aplysiida; family Aplysiidae; genus Aplysia; species Aplysia californica. Next base: position 321,708 of record NW_004797934.1, on the reverse strand, counting down.
ATAAACATTACAAATGTATTCTACAAACCATACTGAAAATATTGGTATATAATACGTTGATATTTGTTTGAATTTGTGGCCCCAAAGACCTTTTAACTGCCCACTAGTCATCATCTCATTTCGCCCGCCCCCCCAGAAAAAAATTCGTCCACAGGCCGAAAATAATACGTAACGAATGAGTTAATAACTGCAGGAAGGAAAAAAAGGTACAAAAGAGAACATAATACCTACTTACTCAATTTATAAAGATAACCTCCAATGTACAGGGCAAACCTAGTTGTTTCTATTCATAAACTCATAAAGACATATTGAATCTTGAGTATTCAAAGCCATCAGTTCTGACTCAATAAATTTCAAACTGCAAACTTAAAAAAAAATAGTTTAAAGAATGAAACAATTTCAATTTTTATGCAAACCAAAGTCCTTGGTGACACAATTTAATGCTACTGAAAATCTTGTTGGAAATGAGAAAGAAAGTTATCACTAAAACAAAAATTTGGAGAAATTATATACAAATTATCTATGCACTACCAAGTTCAAAGTCTATGTAAGACTGCATATTTCTAAAAGAACCAACACCTGGTACTGACTGAGCAAGTCTGTTTTGAAAATGTAGAAATGCACTTTATTTGCGCTTTCGCAGAACAATATAGAAATTGAAATAACAGTCAATCTTTTTCACCATCACAAAAGGACCCCAACCTCATTTGCTTTGAATGGGAACTCATCAAGGGCATTCATTTCAAACAATTTATCGTATATAATTTTTTAATGACAAAAGTCGCTGATCCATACGAGCAGGGACACTAGCAAATGAGATTGGGAAGAAGATTTTTTAAAATGTTAGTAAGAAAAAGCGACACTTACTAAGCTACTTACGTCTGTTGTACGTCTGCCCAACAACAGGTATGTGGCGTGGATATCGTCATACTTTTGGATTTTCAATGAATCCTCAATATCTTTTCGTGCATAACCCATATTGGTCATCAGCTCTGCAGAAGAGACACAAAGAGGGTTGAAATTTTTTCATACATCATAAACAAAATATAGCACATTCATTTATCCTACACAATGATCTCTCAGAAAAAACAAATTTCATTGATTTGACTATATCTGTATAACTATCACTTTTACACAGTAAAGATTGTTTTTATGTTTACATAAAAATAAAAGAGAAGTACTTTATCTGATTGTGAATTTTAAAAAAGATAATTAGTTTTATCACATCTACAAATTAATTTTTTTTAAATTGCTAGGACAATGCTTTCAAGTTTCTTTTTAAGTAAAGTCCTTGTACTCTGGTTCAGCCATACAAATAACAAACAAGAACAATAATTCTTTTAAACAAGTGAGGCAAATAACAGACAGCAGTCATTCAAGACAGTAACACACACAACAGACAGCAAAAAAAGAAACCCCATTAGTTTGCTAATTTAACCGTGAGCAGTTAAATTTTCAAATATTTAGAATTTATTTTTGAATCAAACAACTTTTGTTCCCTTTTAGTTCAAAGTGGTCAGCTTTTCTAAAATACACTTCTTTGCAGCCTTCACATCTTAAATTCAAGAAATATTAATGCATGGAGCTGTTCTTTTGCAAGTTTGCTTATTTAATGTCAAAAATCAGATTTTCAAAATTCAAAATTTTTCACACTTGTCCCAATGTTGCAGTGGTACCCAAAGCCAGCCCCATTAAGGTATCACCTACCCTTTGGGGTGCCTACATACTACATGCCATCCAGCGAACCTGTTCACTAACATCCACTTCCGCATCATCAGTTCTCTTACACTAACCTACTAGAGTGCCGAAAGTCATCAGACCCCCTTTGATGCAGGTAGCATCTAACTTTACAGAAGTAACCTTTCTTGTATAGTGAGATGAAATCCTAGTCAAGCAAAAATGTACAGTACACTCAAACAAAACTGCACAAGACACTACACAAAGAAATGAAGATTATTTTCTCAGACTACCATATCAACCGGGAGCTAAAGGAAGGAGAGGCATACAAGTACAGTTGATCCTGCTCTAATGATAACCTGTATAAACAAACGGCCACTTCCCATTTTCCTCCTTGCATTTTTTTTTCTTAAAAAAAAACAACAACATTTATAATGACTTGGTGTAAGACAGTCATTTTTCAATGGTTGCTGTCTTAGACAATTTAAACAGAACATTCATCAGCCTCTTTATCATGATACCAAATGTAATTACTGATATAGCCTAGGTTACTGCAGATAATTTTTCTGATCACAAAGAGAGCCACTAAGCAAAATACTATGACAATTGCCTTGAACATTTTTTCCCCTCGAGTGCCTTGGCTTTTAAGAAATAGAACATGACAGCAACACATGCATGGGAATACAATATATTGTTGTGAATCTTAATAATAGCTCTGCACAGGGGACAAGTGTTTAAATTTCACAATGCAAATTCACCACCTGTTTTAATGTTAAATTAGAGACCAATTCATAGGGACTTTTTTTTCAGTTTCAGAAAAGTTTAAATGTTGACAAGTACAGTTGTAATTTCAAGTCAGACCAGCCTGCCAGTGTTTAATTTAATATTGTAGCTCGAACATTCTACTAGAATCCTTACAGCTGACAATCGGAATCAAATACATTATTAATAATGTACTCTTTATAATTCAATATTTGAGAACAGCAAATTTGTATCAGCCTCTTCAAACCCAGATACATACACTGTAACTTTAAATCTTCTCATTGACTGGTTTCATATTAATTATGTCAATTATGAAATAAAACTATACAAGTATAATTTTACATCCAAAAAATAGATTTTGATGATGAAAAATTTGTCTCAACATCTAGACATTGAGTATTAAAAAACAAACAAACAAAGAAAAAACCAGACAAACAAATCCATCAATCATTCCACATTTTCAGGCAAACTTTAAAAATTAAGCAACACTTAACACTATCCAACACTACTTTATAAAATAGTCAACTATGACAACTGCTTATCACGCAATTTCAACAGTCATAATTTAAGTTTGAGAAGAAATATATCAGACCTGTAAATTGTTTATTTACTATCAAATGGATCAAAAATTTTTCTCAGAATTAGAAAAAAGCAACAAGTCACAGAAACATATCCCCCCCTCCCCATAACACAAACTATTTCATAAATGCAGAAATAAAGTATGTATGTTCTATAAATCATTTCAACTGAGACAGAAACTACTGAAATTTAAGAAGCAGAGATGACGAAGGAGAGAAAGAAAAATGGAAAGGCGGCGCAAAATGCAAAGGAATTCAGCTACTTGATTACACAATGTTGTTTCCCTTTTCATTTTCATTTTGTTCTATCAAGAGGAATGAAGGAAAAGGGGCAAACTGGAATTGGAATGATGGGACTTTTAAGATACCTTTGCCATAGTAGCATGCAAGAGTGTTGGGCAACAACACGTAAAAAGTTCACAGCGTATTGAACCTATGTCTGGTATGGGCATAAAGTTTGAGAGAAGTATCGGTGGACGGAACACTGACAACCAACTAACACTACATTCTACTGGACTAGACCTATCTATTTACAATAAAAGTGGCTTTAGCTATTATTACTGTCATCCTACATGTTCAATATGGAACACCGGCACAAAAAAAGACTTACTACATCATTGATGGGTAACCTATCTGCTAAACGACTTAGGACTCTGGGATTTTTCATTCTGATACTATCGTGAATTTTTTAATACAGAGCGAAAGTAAAATTATATCTATGATGATTCCCATGTTTCACTCAAACCGAACAACTTTCAATTTAAGACCTACGGTTTTTTTGGTTCTTTGTTCAACACAGTAAAACAATTCCAACCTAAACATCGGAACACTTGCATTCTAACTTTATCATTAGTAATTGATTATCAAGAAAAAAATTTGCACAGCTCTAGGATACACGATCAACTAGTATGACTGGACTTTCCATTACAATTTGATTGCTGGCGGAGGGATTTTACAGGTCTGATGTGTTACTGGTTAAAAGAAAAAAAAAAGACAGAAACCTATAACTCATTTGCACATGACACACATGCACATCAATTCATGCAACCTGGCTACTCAAGACATTCACAAACACAGAATAAGAAGTAAACAAATAGAAAAACAGGCGATGAGACAACACCAAACAGATGAGGGAACGAAAGAGCATTTCGTGACAATAATGGTGAAACTTAACATGACAACTAAGTCTACAGCAAAACTTATAAAGGCTTGTGCATATTAGTTTGTAGTGCTGTTTAATAATGAAGAAAAATGCAGTATCATAAGCTCCATCAGACATTGATTTTTAGAGGTCAGATTTTTTTTTTAAATTTTTAAACCTAATCTAAGTATATATGATTTGTTTGTGACTTCAAAGACTTGTAAAATGGATAAAGGCTTGATCAATTTTAATACTGCTTTTTATTAAGCGAAGGTTGCTCATTTTTCTAGGCTTCTGTGAGCATTCAAAAGTACAACTGCAATTAGAAGACTGTATAAAACTCCCAACAGAAGATTAACACAAAAAAGCTGTGTAACGAAGAAGCCAAGCCTATACACTACTTTGCATTTAAGTCTTAGGTTTCCAACAGACTGGCATCAAAATTGAAAGACAAGCATTAGCTTTTTTTTTACAGCTAAAGCAAGCACACTGACTGCTTAACACAACAACCACTCCCCTCACAGCCAGCGCTTTCTAAAAGAAAATCAAATAACATTTGATAGGAAATTGTGCAACCTCCACTTACAAAATTTCCAACAAAAAAGAAATTTATAAATAAAATTAGATCAGACACCTAACTGTAACATTACTTCAAGAAACTATATCTACTGTTCCGGCTACTTGTAAAAGATGAAATATGCTTAGAGAAATGCTCATTATGACCAAAGTGAGCGAGGGAGATGGAATTGATGGAAATCTCAAACATATGAACTTCACACAACATTTACCTATCCGAACTGGATCTAGTTCATCTTTTGACGGCTCTTTGTATGGCTTTAATTCTTTATCTTCATAACCCATATTGATCCAGCGGTCTTTCATTATTGCCTGAGCAATAAAACAAACAAATTCTGAGACAAAGCATAAAACTTTGAGAAAAAAATGAGTTGAAGGAGGGCCTCACTAATCCTAGCTTGCCATTAAAGAGCTGCAACACTAGGTTCTGAATGAGTGACTAAAGACATATTCCAAAATGAACTGACAAATGAGGGTGGGAAATAAAATAAAGTAAGCATGATCTTTTCCCCATCATTTCTGGTTTCAGGAGCACTTACATGAACGCTAGACTCCATACACTTTTTTGCTTTACAAACGCATCTTTGTGGTAGATTACTAGAAAAAGTCCCTGGCAGGTTAGATTGGAGCTTACAATAAATCTGGACAGTCAGTGCATTTGAAAATACATCTTCAGACACCCACCCATACATGCATCATGCAAATGGCCCTCTTTACATCCACAAACACAACAAAAATTTTGTAAAAGGTGTTAAGATACACAGAGACATCCAGTGGAAGACGTGACTATGCAACAGAAAATGTTGAAAAGAAAATTAAACAAGTCCACCGAAGGACCGGAATAAGGGGTCGAAGAGCAGTGAGGCAACACTTGTGCTGGCATCATTACCTATCCTCACTGGATCATTAATGTCTGGTGGAGGCTCTACAAAAGGTTTAAGTTCATCATCTTCATAACCTATATTCATCCACTTGTCCTTCATAATGGTCTGTGATCATAATACAAAGACAAAGACTTCAGCATCATGATGTTAAGACAAAGACAACCTCAAAAAGTCAAATCAAATGAGCAAGAAACCCCCCCTCCCCCCCCCCAAAGTTCTGACATGCAGAGTGGCTGAAAGAAAGAAACATTATATAAGACACCTAATTCTACAAGGCATTTAAATAGAGAATTTCAAAGTCCAATCCTTCTGATATTTCAACAGGCTGTCTTGCTGCCTGTCCAATACTAATTGACCATCAGGGTCCAAGTGCTACTCTTTCAGTAACTTCCACCACAGTTCACCAACATTTTTGAATGTTTAACACTTCAAACTTAAAATGAAAAGCAACGTTATCATAAATCAAGCACAACTAAGATTAATGAAGAATTAATCTTACTAAAATTCAATTCATAAGTCAAAATCTATAGCAAATAGTATGAATCCACAATGGTACCTCGTCTTTCTATTGATAACAGTGAAACAAATCAAATCATGTAAAATGCTAAGCACAAGGAAATAATTGATACAAGAGAAGATTTAATTTCATAAACATGCAACAGTATGATTTTCTCGTTAGCTGTCTGGTCACACATCTCTCCATCAGCACCTGAAAATATGCTTCAAGCAACAGACAGACATGAATACATTGAATGAGTTCAAAGAACATGGCATTAAATTCAATTATAATGAAAACACCAGAAACAGAAAAGCATATATCATCCCCTTTATCTTTTAGCAGTGCTTTCAAAAACTTGTATTTGCTCAAAAGAGCAATAAAACTTGTTTTCGAGAACTTGTATTTGCTCAAGATAGTAATAAAACTTTAGTTTTCATTTTAAAAATGAAAAAGCTCCCCCATAACAACTTCGCAGCTTAAATTCATTCACTTGGTACAAACAAGAGAAAAACCATCCTCAGGTTTCAAACCAGATAAAAGCCTTTCCTGGCACTTTGTCCAGACAGAAAAGTTCACTTTTAATTAACAGGTCTTTTCCTAAATTTGAACCTCCAGTAGAAGAAATCTAACTAGTGTTGTGTCCACTTCAATCAATTGATTACTAAAAAATTCACCTTGGATATCATAAGCTTGTCATACAACTGGAAAAAGATTAACCGTTGAATATTTGTGAGCAGAAATTCATTACAAGCAGCTCCTATGCTTCCATACAAGCAATCCAGTCTCATATAATTCCATTACTCTAACCTATGGACACACACACACATGATTTAGAATAACAACATGATTGATCTTACCATTTCTAAATTTGGAAAGGCAGAATATTTTTCAAGAGATAAGCAATAACCTTTCCTTGATATAGCAACAGCATTACATCTTTAAATTTTCAGCAGGGATGTGTGACAAACAAAATTTCAGCAAGCATACTGAAAGACATACTTACCTCTAAGCTTGCTCTTTTCAAAGGATTTAATACCAAGAACTTCTTCAAAAGGTTCTCGCAGTCAGTTGACATGTAGAATGGTATCCGATATTTTCCTCTAAGAACCCGTTCACGTAGTTCCTAAAGATAACGACATTATTTAAAAACTTACAAGTAAAATGTATCAAATTCCTTCAAATTCAAAACGGGCAAAGACTTCAAGCAAGAAAACACAGAGTGGAAAAAAATGGGGGATGGAAACATCAAATTAGTTCAGCAGCAAAATCTGAACTGAATTGTACACAAACTTTCCACCAACTCTTGAAAGGTACTTGAACAACCAGATCAAAATAATGTATTCCAAGGATGAATCCATATATGTAAACAGCTCGCAGGCAAAAAAAAAGTCCCCTTCACACTATCTTTAGCAACTGACTTTTACCACTTATATCTCCCAACATCATCCTGACAGTAGCCACAACAAAGCTCCAAGAGTGGACAAAAAGAACTTACACATTTAAAATGCCAATCATCAATCTATTTCTTAAGTAGGAATAAAACACAAAATAACGTACCTTGAGATTTTGGCCATCAAACGGAAGAGATCCACTAACCAAAGTGTACAATATCACACCAAGACTCCACACGTCTACTTCTGGACCATCATACTTTTTCCCTGAGAGAGAAAAAGAATATGAAGCATTCACAAATAATTTATGTTTCTTACAAACTATGATATATGTAAATACGTCCAACAAATTATAAGATTTTGCCAATAGTAAATTAATATGCTAGGAAAATATGCTCAAAGCTTCAAAACCTGTAATTCATCAGACTTATAATCACTTTAACAATTATTTTAACTTTTAACACATAGCCTGAGGATTTAATACGGCTTTTACCATGCTTGTTGATAACTTTCAGTGTCACAATTAAACACTTATGCCCTGCCAACCATAAATCTAGCATTCAATAATTATATCCAGTTTTCTTAATATAAATACGGAGATGCATCTCAAACCTGTTCTTAACGCCTTTTGCAATCCACAAATGTTTAGCCAAAGACTTCATTGCCAAGACACCTTGACAAATTGAAAAAAAACCTGTGACCCCTTAGTCTAAAAAAAAAAAAATACATACACCTGACTTGTAAAAAAAAGAACAAGGGGACATCATTTAGACCAAAATGTGACTGCTCAAAAACAGAACAAAACAAAAGGCAGCTGGTAACACCCCAAACATGTAAAAGGTTTAATTATAAACTCAATGCTGGCAGGAAATTTCGAATAGGAAAATTTTGCTGTTAAAATACGCTTTATAAAAATGACAAACCCTGAAACAGTTCTGGAGCTGCGTAAGGAGGGCTTCCACAAAAAGTGTCTAACTTGTTGCCAGGAACAAACTCATTGCTGAAACCATAATCTGCAATTTTGATATTCATGTCACCATCTAAAAGAAGATTCTCTGCCTGTGGAAGAAAAAGGAAAAAACCCAAACAATTTCAACTCCATTCTAGGCTCTGCTGTAAGTTACTTTAACCCTGATCCCAGAATTGATTTCCACAGTATGACAGAATCTTTTTTTTAATAACTCCACTCAACTATTTTCACATCTGGTTTAAACTCAAGACAAAGAACAAACATAAACATAAACATAAAGAAGTGAAGCTTTCTACAGTTTTATTTGTATTCATAGCTCTTAAGATGAGAAACTCATATTTATACCTGTGTGCCTCACAAAGGCCACAAGGAGCCATCACTCATTACTATGGGAAGAAGTTTCAGCTGCTCGTGTTTACCAAGTTCAGTCAGATGTTTCTGTAGATTTTTCTTACACATTTAAGCCTGTCCAAAAAAAAGTTTAATTCATTGTCTAGATCTCACCAAGATAAAGAATCAGCATTGGAAAACAAATTCACAGGCATCCAACATCACCAAATGTTTGAACCAATATTGAGAAACACAATTTACATACTTCACATAACCAATATGGACCAGAAATGCACCCTTATCTCCCACATTCAATGTTCATAAATACAGATAAACACCAACCTTTAAATCTCTATGAACAATGTGCTTTTGATGGCAGTACTGTACAGATGACACAATCTGAAAAATAATTGTTTTGCAGTAAGGTCACCATGCTTATCATTTGACATATATATTATACCAACAAAATTACCAAAAAAAGTAATATTTTCAAAACACAAAAGTCACCTGCAGTGATAAAAAAAAAGCCTACGACAATCACCATTGAAGAATTAAAACAGAAAAACCACCAAAATGTTGTTTTCAATATGATTATGAAAAGACTGAGCCAACCAACATTATAGATAAAAACTTGTACTTCACAAACCAGATCTTCTTGTACAGATAGCATCTACTAGTTGCTCAAGTAACTATGACAAAGAGTAGGAAAAAAAGTAAACGACAAAAGCATTTTTCACTTGAAAAGACAAAAAGAAAATGCTTTACTTACTTGTCTGAACTTGGCTCTGGCTTCTTTCTCCTTCATGCGACCATGGGCAACAAGGTAGTCAAAAACTTCTCCTGCACAGAAAATAAGAGATTATATTGAAACTAGCTGCCTCTCCCCTTCTAACATGACAACCTATATCTTAGGGCTTAGCCTTGGTGTCCATTGGAACGGACACAACCCGATTCTTTTGTCCATACAGTTAGGAAAAAACACGTCTAATCTGTTGGCCTGCTGGCCTACGCTAGGCCGCTGTCATAGCGGGCTGTGTCCTCGGTATGGGGCTATAAATAGTCAAAAGGTCAATGAACCCAAGGCGGGAATAAGAAATGTATGGGTATGAAAGGAAAATTAGTAAAATTGTTAATACGCATTTAAACCAGGTGGTTTGCGCATAGACTTTGCTCATTTTGAGGTGTTGATTACAAATATGACATTAGATTTTTAATCCGAACTCAAAATTAGATTATTTTTTTTTAGCTCCCGCTGGGCCTATGGCTTATGAGCCACCATCCGGCACGGATAAAATGCAACAAGCGGCCTTCCAACTGACATGTCTTTTGACAGGACGCGCCGTGTCATTTCTGTTGACACCGCCAAACGGAATTTTCAGATTTCTTAGGAAAAAAAAAAGGTGCTCCATTTCAACTACCAACTTTCTGAGAGACGGACGGATTTGGGTCGGTTGGTTTGCGTTCCAATGAACACGAACCCTAAGACTATCATGTAATGCTTTCCAACACCACTAAAGTATCAACTAATTGACAACAATCTTTCTGTTACTACAGCTTTGGAATTTTAACAACTAAATTAAAAAATGGGTAAAAAAAGAAAGAAAGAAGGAAGCAGTGACGTACATAAATAAATACATAAATGGATGAAAACTGAAGTTTCAAAATTTTGTATCATCTGTTAATCATTGCTGGTTGCCACTGTGCTTCACCCTGCTTTTGAGTAAGCATTATTATATCTTATACAAGGACACCCCCCCCCCCCACCTCCCCCCCCAGTGACCACTCTCGTAAATCCTTTTTCACCGACAATCAATTTTATATAATACATAGCATTAACAACCTTCATTATTTAAAGTTCTCAAACTCAAAATCATGAAAATCGAGCTCAATCATGTTCTTAGGAATACTGAATGCTACCTTCATTTTAATTTTATAGTCCGAAGAGTATGTGGTTTGTTCTAAAAAGTGATGTGAAGGTCAGCATCATCAGAACTATAGAGAATGAATTATTTTGCTAAAAAGAACAAGAGGGGGGGGTGTAAAATTCCTCAGAAAAATAAGAAAAAGGACAAATAACACAAATCTTTCCATTTACAAATGATCGACCAAGATTTAAACCATTTGGGCTTGTTGACCATATAATAAAAACAACTGCAAGATTGCAGCCAAGCCATTTTAGCCATAATCCCTTTCTTTTATTGTTGCAAAAAGTACATTTTATTGCGATTAAAAGAATAGAAAGCCAGCTCAGGTCAAACTTTTTCATGTCTGAGAATGCGCCATGTCAAAAATGTTCATAAAAGTTACAAAACATAAATGTACTTGAATAAGTCAAAATGTCAAGAGAGCACTCACCTCCACTTGCATACTCCATGACCAGATACAGAGTTTTTTCTGTTTCAATAACCTCAAATAGCTTGACTGAAATAGAATGGAGAATGTCTATACTTGAAAAACTAGCTTTAAAATTTCATGGCATTACATTATAGGTATTATCATGAAAGCAAAGTAGGCAAACAATGACAACTCAAATCTTTAAAAGTATTTTTAATGTCAGTGGTTTTTATGCCCCCATCAACATAATTTAGATGTCAGGGCCAACCTGGGCTGAGAAAGGTACACAACATTGAGAGAAAAACATTGGGGGAGGAGGGTGGCGTAAAAAAACGAGATACTCCATAAAATTCTCCCTACTTGGGAATTCAACTCGGGTCTCCTGCAGGCAATTGCAAAGAACCTGATCGCTATATCACAGATCCTGGTGACTCAATCTTGAAATAAAAAAGCCATTACAGCAGAAATAATGTTCAACCAAGAGAAATATCCCATTAGTAAGAAAACTTTTAAGCCACCACTGACATAAATTCCAGGAGTTGCAATGAATATAAAGATGCCAAAAATTTCTTTTAAACCAAACTGATCAGCATCTTCCCACCAATAACACAACCCATGTAATACAAGTGAATATTCTAAATCAAACAACAGAAACAAATGTCATTTTTACTTGATATTGTATTTGAACATCAAATCCATGAGTCTTCACCATTCCAATAAATTAAGCAAGACAATGCACTGAAACTAAAGAGAAATTGAATAAGACAGTGCTTCCACCAGCTGAAGCTGAAAAGTAAGGAAAATTCTGCAGGGGGTCTGGGGGCCACAGAGGCCCCCAGCAGGGTCCAGGGACAGCGTCCCGGTGGGGGATCAGGGAAGAAATTGAAATTCAGTGCTTTTAGAGCGTAGAAAACGGCATTTGGGAGCTTGTTTGAAGATAATTGCCTTCAGCCCATAATATTTATTTTTTCACCAACATTTTGTCTTGTTTGACTTCATTACCAGCATATCTTTCCAATGCTGGAAATGTTTAAAAGCAGGTTCCCCTTTCATTGCTACTATAATTCAATTAATTTGTAGTCGTACCATTGACAGCAGGCAAACCTGGGAATAATGAATAGATGTACCTTCAAAATACGGTTACGCAGCGTATACCCACATTTTTTCTAAATGTTCATGTCTGAAAGTCGCCTGTCACAACCTCGGAACACCACTTCGAAGTAATCTTGATTTTATACGTGGTGCTCACTATGGACGGGATCGGCCAATTGGGCCGATCGCCCGACTCGATCGCCTCAAAAACAAACGTGTTTGTTTCCAGTTTCAAAGCAAACACGGTTGTTCGACCGAGTCAGGCGATCAGCGCAATCGGCCGATCCCATCCGTAGTGGGCACGACCGTATCAGCATATATTTCTTTCATCGCGGCCCTTATATTGCGTTCACGTGCCGTAGAATCTTCGCATTGATAATTTCTCTAGATCTAGATAAAATTTGCGAAAAAGAATCTTTCAGACAGTAATTTTCTGTCTAAGATCAAAATCAGTCTTGATCAATGCGCAGATTTTCCAGCCGCGGCAACAATCCGAAGATAGACAGAAGGAATGAGTGAATGACAGAAAGGAGGAAGTTGGCACAAAAGGTTCGCCAGATTTTGATCCATCTGCAGGTAAAAAATGTACTGCCGACCAACACGCAATGAATGCATGGGACTGGGACATAGCGGTATAATGTCCGATTGCAGGAAATGCGCAATTAAGCAGGTTTCTATAACGTTAACTTGTTGCTGAGAGAATTACCGTAAATATCCGTACCTTATACAAGACAATACGAAGGGGAGTACGGAATTTCGGCAGTCCTGCACTGTCGCAGTTTTTTTTTTACGGAGGGAGTAGATAATGATGGAGGGACAAGTTACTGGCAGAAAGTACGGATTTCCGTAAAGCACTGATAAGAGCACAATGGACCGAAAGCTAAGAGATCACTCATTCTGGAGTTTCACCTACTTGAAATTAACATTTTATAACGAAAGAAACTATCCATAAAGGCAACTGACGAGGAGAAACTTACAACAAATATTTCTAAACGCTTACCTATGTTTGGATGATCTAGCATTTTCATGATCCTCACTTCTCGAAAGAGCTGAAAAATTGAGAATGTACAAAACAAACATTAATATTTCAAACCATCTGTTCGTGAAGTAAACGAAACATTTTAAGAACACATGGCAAAAACAAACTAAAAACTATCACGAGTACATCAATACATCAACACACTGCCTTAGTTTAAATTTCTGCAAACTTCACTGCTATTAACACTCTAAATTAAAACCCTCTCATTACCTCTTACTCTTTCAAATTAAAATGTTGCCCGTTCCTACGCAATTCAATTGTGCGAGGTAGAAGGTTCTTTTCAGTATTCCAACACTTTCCACGAGGGAAGGGGCCTGTATTTTAACAGGCAACAGACAGATTAAGACTGAGCAGGTGTTTACTGCACTATTGACACAATTTGGTCATATAAGCACCAAAAACTGATGTACTGACACATTTAACAAAAAAGACTAACATTTATAAAAACAATAAACATACTTAAAATTTTATTAAAATAAACCGAACAGTAAAATGTGTGTTGCATTTAACAACAAAAAGAGATTCTTCTTGAAACAGGTAGGAAAGTTCTTATAAATCATTTGGACAACCAACCAACCAAACACAAGATTGTATTCAATAAACCAATAAATACAAACTTGTACACTGACCAAAAAAATGATGTCTATGGAAAAATTGAAAAAAAAATTTTAACAGGTACATTACCTTTTGCAAACTTGAGGGATTAAGCTGAGTTTTGTCTATAATTTTTATAGCAACCTGAAAAAACAAAAAATTATATACAACTATTATTTATCCATCATGTACGGAAGACAGAGCATGTCAATGTGCATTCTAACTCACAAAAATGGAATTATATACTTGAGTACCATAACATTACTGGGGCTCTTTTTTTGCACACAGGTACATCAACAATGGAAGATGATAATTTGATATGGCCTACAATAAGGTAAAAAAAATAAAAATAAAACAGCAAAATAATGACATAACAAATAATAAAGCAAAGTATTCATTTACTCAACTAAATGATTTTCGTAACGATCATAAATAACTTTCACTTACATAAATTTTGGAGTGCCCCATAAAGGAACCAAAAGGCTAGTTCATACCAGTTTCTCTAGGTCTGCTGATGAAAGGCCTTACTTCCTTATTTTATGTTTCCCAAAAATAAACAAAATTTTTACAAAATAGCAATTATACTATACACCTATACTATCACCTTGAAACCTTTTGTCGCCATGGAGTGTGCGATCCTACTAACACAAATTTTCAGCTTAGCTTGTTAGCCAGGACAGCAGTCTCATATATATGTCTCTGTGTTACTGGATTCGCTGTGTAGATCTAGCCCACTCGTGACAAAGATTTAGATCCCAAGTCTTTGACGTGTCACTTTCTTTACTCAGAGTCTCAAACAGACAAAGCAGAAAAACAAGGAAAATTCTGACAAGTAAGGTCGGGAGTCGCATAAGCTCCAGTAGCAAGGTCCGGGGACAGTGTCCTAGTGGGCAGTCGCCAAAGAAATTAAAAATTCTGTGCTTTTAGAGGGTTGAAAATGTCAAGTGGGAGCCTATTTGAATAGATTTCTAACCACCTTTGATACCTATTTTTTTCACCAAGATGTTGTCTCGTCTATTTTCTTCATCTCATTGCTGGCAACGTTAAAAGAAAGTTCCCCTTCCCATTGCCACTATAATTCAATTTGTCATGACACAGCTGACAGAAGGCCAATTCTGTCATATTTGTTTAGATGATACAATCACCCAGCCCGAATTTTCCTGAATTTTCACGATCGAATGCTGAATGTCATAACCTCAGAGCAAAACTTTAAATCTTTTATTATTTTTAGCTTCAGTTTTAACATCAAAATGTCTTTCACCGCAGCTATCCTGCTCCAGTAGAATCCTCACACTAGCAAATTCTCCAGATTTAGGCAGATTTGAAAAAAGTTTTTCTAACAGTGATTTTCTTTCAAACATCATGATTCAATTCCCTTGTTCAATGCACATATTTTCCAACTGCGGCAAAGGACCATAGATACAGAAAAAAATGAGTACATGAAGGAAGGGAGGAAATGGCACAAGTTTCGGTATACATCGTATTTGGCCAGATTTTGACTGATTTGCAGGTGAAAATATATTGCCGAATACACTAAATATACTTTTATATTAACACAATTTCCACATGGATACGACCAAAAATCATAACAACCACAAATCACCAAAAGAAGTCTCACCTCTCTTCCTGTGGGCACATGCTTCGCTAATTTCACTTTAGCGAAGTTGCCTTTGCCAATGGTCTTGATTAAACGATATTTTCCTATGTGAGGTTCATCTGTAGCTCGACTCCGAGAAGATGGTATTCTGGAGGATGGTGTGCCACTGTTGTCATCTGTGCCCTGAAATATAGACAAGCCGCGTAAAGTTAATAAAGATCAATAGTAACATTTTACAAACAATCTAATGTAATTCATTTGGCACAAAACAGAACCCTAAAAAAAAAACACCTAAAAAACAACAATTATTTGTTATACAGTGCTCCAAAGCTATAACACACCGCATGAAAGCACGATTCGCCTTATGCTGTAAGCATAGAACCAAATTTTTTTCCTTTGTAATAATAATATTATAACTCATAAAAGTAAAAGTGTGCAGGGTCTTCACTGACAACTCTGCCTAAAAGCATGATCGCTCCTGTACTATTGTCGGAAACAGATCATTACAAAAGGACTCATTCTGCTTGGATAGAAGCAAAGCAAACACCACGTGCTTTCCTTTATTACTTTAAATTGTGGCTATGTCGTAGGAGGGGGAAGGGAGAAAATTAAATGTATCTCATTTAAGGACAACGTGAGACTACCAGCGACCATCCCTGTGTGGCAAGGCAACAATACAATGTGAGAAAACGGACATTATTATGACGGTCATTGTGACCACTCCGCATTGGAAAACTTCATACCCCAGGTGAGCTCAGCTTAATGACACAACCCACCAAAGGAGATCAGAAGCAAGGTGGTTCAAACAATCAATGATGTACCGCACAGCGGACTAAAAATGTTGGTTTGTCTAGTTAGTTGGGGGTAAACTAAACAATGATTAGGCACTGATTGTCCAGGCTCTCGTAATCTTCGACCCAAATGCCAGAACTGTACACCAAACCTTGCCCTTATCAGCAGTTGCTTTACTCAGAGGAGTAATCCATGAAATTCGACAGAATACTAACTCTAAATTACTCTCTGCTTTATAGCACTTTCACCTGATAAGAGTAAGCTTTTTTGTCACCATAGGTGTGTGCTATTAGCATGAAACTAAAGTGTTATTACTGAGATAGATTTGGTCCTGATACATTGTACAACAGCATTCTTCTGATCTTCAACAGATAAAAAAAATCAATAGACCAAAGTATAAGTTGAAAAATATAAAATCATTGAAAACATTAAAGAAATTTCTTTTTATCTAAGATTTATTACAGCAGAAAGTAAAATATTTTTTTACAACTCAACACTGCAAATCCACTCTCTTCAAGCAACAAACAAATAAAAATAGGGCAAACAAATCAGAATGAAATGTGAACTTTTGACACTCTGATACAGTACTCCAAGTACTTATTTGTTTAACTTATCTAAGAAACAACCACAGAGCATTTTCCCAACTTGGGACAATTTTCAAAACCGAAATGCTGGCCTACTTACAGTACTGAAACAAACAAAAAAAAACCACCAAAAAAAAATCAGAAAGAAATCTAACTAAAGTATCAGCACTCGATTTGATCAGGAAAAACTATATTTTTACATGGAACACTCCTATTCCTTCTCACTACTCAACATCTTCATTTTCATTGGTTGATGCTATGCCTGTGCATAAGATCATTCATTGCTCTCGCAATAAGCAATACAGGCAACAAACAGCCCTGAACAAAATGAATGGAGGCCCAAAACCCTCGAAATGACAGAAAAAACAAAAAATCAAATTAGCAACAGGTATTCCACCACCTTTAACTTCAGTGCAAGCCACTAAACATACACTTACCTACAAGAGCAGCTTTTGAAAAAAAAACCCTAGCCAAACATGTACAATGACACAACTGTAGTTCCATTCTCAATAAATTCAAAGGATAAAAGGACCACGCAAAACTTTGGACAGCATTAAACTTTATCTTCTACTTCTCCAGAATGTTAAATTTCTTGATGAAAGTGATTCCTTACTATTTTATCCATGTAAATGATGTGGGGGGGGGGAGATATTTACATTTAAATCCAACTTCTCTTCATTAAAAAAAAATTTAATTCAAAAAGAATTTGCACAAAAGATTGCGATACAATTAAAACTAATAATTTTAAAAGTTCGCTTTTCCACCAATTTTGAAACAATCACTAGTAACACCACCTCCAGCTAGATGACAATTTCATGACGAGGCCAAAGTTTATGTGCCATCCCCACAATACAATAAAATTATGCGGTCAGCTTGCCCTACAATTCAAACAGATTATTCATCCGCCTTGACAATGAACAAAAAACAAACTGAACTAGCAATACTGTCACCATTTAATTATACACTAAACAAAAAGATATAAGCCAGTCAATATAATAATGTGGCAGCTAGAACAAGGCTTGAAATTGCTTATTGCAACATAAAAGTTTCAGCTGCATAACTTGCAATCTGGCTA
Organism: Aplysia californica; assembly: GCF_000002075.1. Taxonomy (NCBI): domain Eukaryota; kingdom Metazoa; phylum Mollusca; class Gastropoda; order Aplysiida; family Aplysiidae; genus Aplysia; species Aplysia californica. The sequence goes on along the minus strand of NW_004797934.1, from coordinate 303,793 downwards.
CAATCAATGAAATATCAAAGTAGAATAACGACAGAATTTTTATTTCAAAACAAACAAAAACAAAAACGAAAGAGCTTGCATTAACTTTGTTGTTTCTCTTAATGAATGTCAACTGAAATTTACCATCCCATCCTCTATTACACAAAAGTAAAAGGAACCAATTCAACTTGGACCGCAAAATCTATACCTCAGCAGTGAAGTGCCAGCATTGTTTTCCTTTTCATAAGGGTTTTACAGCACTTACAACACAATAAGGTCATATAAGTGCCGAAGATTTGAGATGTTACAAAGGAGTAACAAACACAAAAAAGGAGGATGACAGATGTTTGATAGGAAAGAAGGAGCAAACCACACCAGAGCACCCTCCAACCACCCACTCCAGCATTGTTTAATTAAACTGTCTGACTTTTTCCATCCCCAATAAAATACAGTCCAACCTGTTCAAACAACCACCTGTCCAAAACAATCACCAGAATAAACGACCACTTCCCAATCCCCCCACCCTGGGTTTTTTTTCTTAATATAAAATTAAAATATAACAACAACGGCAATGTCCAAGACATTGAACCATGTAAGACAACCACTATTCTTCCAAGAGAATGGCTGGCTATCTTGGGTATTTCAATAGTTGGCGTTGGAAGCAGAATACCTTACTTTTGAAATGATTGAGAAGAATGAACAAACGGATATTAAAAAAAGCAAACAAACAGGTGAGACATCTAAACTGAACAAAATAAACTCAGGAAACACCCGACAACCAACAACAATTCTGCCTGGGCAACAGGGTTAAGATAGTTAATCAAATGAACAATGCAAAAGAGAAAGATAAAGTGTTCAATCACAAGTCCAGAGATCCTACATGATTTAGAATCTAGGTTAATCAGACACACATGCAAGAATAATGTGGCCATTGTGGGCCCCGTTTCAGTAAAATACAATATTTAGAAACAGCAAGACCGGAGAGAGTCAGTCAGAGCAGATTATCATTCCACACAATTATTAGGCCTACCCTACACTTTGATTTTTCAGCATCCGGATTTGGCCCCAAAGAAAACTATGTTGTTATCGATCCAGCCAAAGAAAACTATGGAGAGTGGAATTTTGGTTTCATAGACGATAATTTCAAATGAAGCTACAGCGAGCACCTAGCACACACCTGTGATTGGCCCAAATTGACGTACAGTCGAACCTGTGTAAGACGGCCACCCATTGTCAAGGAGAAAAGTGGCCGTATAAGTATTTATAAGACAGGAGGCCGTCGTAGGCAAGACTGATCAAGATGAAGAAAACAAACCATTCCTATCTGAGAAAACAAACCCTTCCTTTCGGAGGTCCCAACCGAAGGTAGATCTAGTTGCATTGTTGTTGTTGTTATTTTTGTTGTTGTTGTTGTTTTCGCTGGGGGTTTTTTTTTTCTTTTGTTGCTGCTTTTGTGCACGGGTGACAATAAAACGAAATGTGTCAGACAAGGAGGATCGAGTGCTATGGTAAAACAAACACACGTGTCGCTACCACTCGGAGAACAAGCGACGCTTCTGTCACAAGTTCATGCTGACGTCCATTGTTACTTTGTTACAGACTGGGTAAACAGTGACCACTCATCTCACTACGATTTGTGTATATGGGTTCTGGGCGGGGCTTATGGGTTATGAGGGATCACACACTTCCCTCCCCAGCAGCTGAAAATTAATTTTGTTATCTATTGGTCAACAGTGGGAGGGGCCTACGCAACATGATCAGTTGGAGGGACTACTTAACAACGACAGGTTTTTAGATTATGATGGCTCGCCCACAACGCCAGGGGCCAATGCTTGATTTATGACAAAGCGTAATGGAGTCACTTAGGTGGCCGTCTAACACAGGTGTTATTGCTTTGTGTGATAGGGGTTGTGTGTTGAAATATGGTGGCCGCGGCCGCGTTGGACAGGTGCCCATTTTACACAGTTAAATTATATAGAAAAAACGCAAGGGCAAGGGGGGGAATGGAAAGTGTCCGTTTGAACAGGTGGCCGTCTTATAGAGGTGGCCGTCAGGGCAGGTTCGACTGTATTTCCGCCATCTATTTTTGTCGTCTTCCGGGGCTTCCCTCGCCCGTTGACTAGAGCTTACCACAGTGGCAGGCCCGCTTTGTCACTTAGAAGCGTGCATTGGGCTTCGTCCCTAGATCTAGATTTCATCTGTCGACTGCTTCGGCTTTGTGTGTATGGGTGTGCGTGCGCATGTGTGTGCGTGTGTTTGCGCATGCGCTGGTGTGTGTGTGTACAACTTTGAGGAGAAGGTAAATCTGTGGTCAGAGAATTGCTGAGATTGTTATAAAAGATTATAACACACAAATTAATACCACAATAAAACAAATGCGGCGAGATCTTGTCAACAGTTACTGGCGAGTCGTGGCGAGGGAAACCCAAGTCTTGGGGGAAACCCCGGAAGACCACAAAAATAGATGGCGGAAATATATCAGCTGTATTTGGGCCAATCACAGAGGTGTGCCAGGTGCTCGCTGTAGCTTCATGTCTTGAAATCAGGTAATTCCAATGGATCGAATTCCAATTCATATTTAATTTTGGTTGACTGCATAATAATTAGTGCATCAATACCACCAACTTACTAGATCTAGATCTAGACACTCTTAGCTTCAGTGACTTCAACTGTGTAAAAGAACTAAGACAAGACTAAAGTCTAGACCTTGAATCTGAATAGAAAAACCACAAACAGCTCGTTGGCTTTTGGCCCATTGGGGTAGACTAGATTCTAGAATCTAGTCTAGAGATCTATATATCTCTAGATTAGATCTAGATCTAGATTTCTAGATCTAGATCTAGATAGATCTAGATTCTTGTTCATTGTCCTAATACAAAACAACACAAGTAAAAGTCACAAGTTGAAAGAGGACAGTTGGATAGTGCTCTGGTGACAGCAGTGCTTACAAAAAAATCATGTGCTAACTTTTCTCAGACTCAGTCATGAGAGTAGTAGTAGGCCTAGGCTACTGCTAGAATCTAGAAATCGTGCATTGAATTGGATTGGTCCTCCTCAAATTACAGCCTGGACCAGTGTAAACAAAACTGTTGCACATTCGTCAGACAAGAAAAACTTGGCTGTAATGCAAACTGAACAGCAAGCAGACACTCTATAAACCAAACAAACGACAAAATACCAACCCATGAACAACTAGATAGACCAAGATCTATTACCATCATCATGCGTTAGTAGGCTATCCCTACACTTACATGTCTATCCACAGGAACTGATTCATGGACAGTGTGAAGGGGGGCCCGTGCCGTTGCCGACATCTTGAATTCTAATTCATTGAATGTTTACAGGATAGGCACAAATGCAATGAAAATTAAAGATTTCCGCTTCAACAGAAAGAGGCAGAACGCCGTTAAACACCAGGCAAAACTATAGATCGAACGCTTCTTAGCTCTTCTGTTGATACTTTTTCACTATTCAGGACAGCCCGGAAACGGGTCGCTAGGGCAAAGAACTGCCTTCAGTCCTCCAGAAACACCGAGACACCCTCCCTGTCACAACATTATTTCATTGACAAATAAAATGCAATCCTAGAATTAGACTGAAATGACTGCTGGTGAGCCATTTTATCATAATCAGACAGGAAAGTCACCCACAGAAATCATTATTATTCCGGCTAGCACACGAATTTGCTCCAACAAAATGGCTGACTCCTTTCACGCCAAAACGAGGGTACTTGCGCATGGAGGTCAAACCCGACCACTACGTTTGATTGGCTCCCCTGAGAAGTAATGACATCACTCTACGGGAAACAGCTGAGATGAGATCGAACATACAGTTTATAGAGTTATGTCAGTGTGGGTCAATAGCAAAATGTATTTTTGCTCACAGGGACATTTTTTCTGTTTTTGCTGCAGCCTATGTTGACTTTTGGGGGGGGACGTTCGGAGACAAAAGATCTTTAGACCTCACAGGTGTAAACTCACCTGGAGGAAACGCCCACAGTATCACTCAGGAGTTGTCTGCTCTTGATTCCTATGCACCCAAACGTGAAAATGCATTGGCACAGAATGCCTACACTGAATTGGAAGATTTCTGTTAAAAATTAGCAGTAGCCAGATAACACTGCTGACATCACGATAAGGCTAGGCCATATCCTAGAACACGCGGTGCTGGCAAAACTCCAGTGACTACTCGAGTAAATGATAAGTTTAGCTAAACGGAAGGTAAAAATTTAAGAGGCAGTTCACACACACACAAGAAGAAAAAAAAGCGTGATATAAAAATATGTCACAAGTGTGTTCGTGTGTAAGTTATAATGATGAGACATTACCCATCTCTCCCTCGCTGTTTGTCTATCTGTCTGTTTGCCTGTCTGTCAGTCTGTCTGTCCCTCTCCTTATCTATCTATCTATCTATCTATCTATCTATCTATCTATCTATCTATCTATTTATCTATTTATCTATCTATCTCTATCTATCTACCCCCTCTCTCTCTATATCTACGAGTAGCTATCTATCTCTCTAGCTAACAAGCTCTCTAGCTACCTATCTATCAATCTCTACGTCTACTATATAGCTATAGGGACACACAC
>NW_004797934.1:297540-298420 GCF_000002075.1 Aplysia californica | reverse complement strand
ATATCATATAATATCATATAATATCAAATAATATCATATCATTTCATAAGAATATCATATAATATCATATAATATCATATAATATAATTTGGGGGCTCTCGTGGCCTAGAGGAAGGTGTTGGCCTCTCATTCAAAGGTCCCGGGTTCGAATCCAGGTAGCGACCGAAAGAATTTCTTCTCTAAAATTGTCTCCTTTCACCTCCTTTCCTGCTCTCTTGCAATGTTCTGTTTGCTTTCGTTTCTACTTTCTGCCCCCACTCTCTCACCTCCTTTGCCCCCTCCTCTGGGCTCCTGACTCTTTCTGCAGCCTTTCTACTGCTACTCCTTCCTAGTCCTTGGCTCCTCCTCCTAACTGCTGTCTTTCTGCCACACCCCTGATCTTCTGGTAGGAAAGATTTAGACCTAGCCTTCTCGGACAAGGGAGAAAAATCTCGGAGGGCCCGTGTGTAAGTTGCGCACGTTAAAGATCCCTTGGTGGTCTAAAATCGATAAGAGTAGGCTTCAGCCGCCACCCGGGCAAAATTCAAAATTTCCTACCGAACTGAAAATATTAGGTGTGGCACGCGAGCTCATATGACCTTATGCAGTTGTGAGCGCCGTAAAAACACTTGCCAAAACAAAAAAATTAAATAATTTTATTTTCTTCTAAATGTTCCTTATTTAAATGTATGTTTTGTTCATATTTCGAAATGGTTCATAAGAAGTCAGACTTATATATAATATATACAGCACCCTTATTATTTAAATATAAAACTTGCAATGTGATAACTCTCTGTGTACGATGAAACATTAACTATCTATCTATCTGTCTGTCTGTCTGTCTGCCTGTCTGTCTGTCTGTCTGTCTGTCTGTCTGTCTGTCTGTCTGTCTGTCTGTCTG
>NW_004797934.1:294718-296349 GCF_000002075.1 Aplysia californica | reverse complement strand
AAAAAAAAAAAGCATAAATACAAGGGAAATAATCGTAATATATGTTACATTTTGAGACAATTTATACGGTTCCCTCCCTCTTATATTATTTAGTTCTTCAAGTTCAAGGTCTGAATGCTCCCAAAAAAAAAAAAAAGAAAAGAAAACTTCAGTAAACCTACAGGCCTTCTATCCTGGTCGTTTCACCCATATGATCTATTGGAACATTTTTCTGGGGCTACGTCTATAAGTATTTTGTGGCTGCTATTCATGTTGTTGTCATTGATGTTGTTACTATCGGTTTTGTTAGATCTAATTAATTTTTTTTTCACTTTCTTTTCGAGCTTCAAATACCTGGGTGCAATAGTGACAGACGAATAATCAAAACCGGAAATAATCTCCAGAACAGCGCAAACTTCAGCAGCAATGACCAAGTTGAAAACCATATGGAACAACAGAAATATCACCATCACATTACAGATAAGACTGATGCGTTCTCTGGTCATGTCCGTTTTTTTTGGGTATGCAGTTGAATCCTGGACCTTGAATGCAGACTTTGAAAGAAGGATCTTAGCTGTGGAGATGAGATGCTTAAGAAAAATCCTTGGTATTTCATACAAAGATCATATAACAAATGATGAAGTCATTTAACGGATCAAAAATGAAATTGGACAATATGTTGCCCTTCTCACTCTGGTCAGGAAACGCAAACTGCAATGATATTTGGTATGGGCGCATCACCGTTCATCCGGCCTTGCCAAGATGATCCTGCAAGGCAGCGTCCTTGGAAAAAAGAGCAGAGACAGACAGAAGAAGATTTGGGAAGACAACATCACGGAATGCACCTTACTCAAAGACACTCTCAGAAAAGCTGAAGACCGGAAGGAGTGAAGGAAGCTGGTGGCCAAATCTTCAAAAGCGCTCCTACGGACATCCAGTCTACGGGATAGGTGAAAGTGAATAACTGAGAGTGTAGCAACCGACGTAAAGAGACTTTAAAAAGATCAGAACGATGAAGAAATACGGTTGTTTTCAGCTTCCAACATGACAACTAGGCTGGCATCAAGTTACCAGTACAAAGGTGTTTGCGAAAGAGCACACCAAGGTTTTAAAATCATGTGTGGGTTGCTACAGCTTGGCATACATAAAATACTTAGATTATAACCAAAACTGTAGGTGTAACGACCGACATATCAAATTTTAAATAAATCAGAATTACAAAAAAATGAGGGTGTTTCCAGCTTCCAGTATCAATACTAAGCTGGCTTAGAGTTAAGTCAGTACAAGTGTGATTGTAAAAGAACACATCAAGGTTTTAAAATACATGTGTTGGTTGTTACAACTAGGTATAAACAACATTTTTAAAATTATAACCAAAACTGAGAGTATGACGACCGTCATAATAAATCATTAAATAAAACAGAATGATAAGAACAAAAGGCTATTTCCAGTTTCCAATATCACAACCATGCTGGCTAAGGCAGTATCAATGTGGTTGTAAAAGAGCAAACACAGTTATAAAAACTGTTTAGTTTAGTTTTAGTAAGGTTTTACGACACTCGCAACTGCATTTGGTCATATGAGCGCCAAGGGGTGGATGTCAACAGAGAAGTCCCAACAGGGAATCAGGCTTATTCTGCTCACCTCTTTAG
>NW_004797934.1:292601-294258 GCF_000002075.1 Aplysia californica | reverse complement strand
GGGGGGTTGTTAAACTGTATTATGTTTTGGTTTTTATATCTAGGCATACATAAAAAACCAAAAGTTAGAGTGTAACGACAGACATAATAAGTTATTAAAGAATTCAAAACGACAAAGAAATAAGGTTGTTTTTAGCTTCCAAGGTCAGAACTGGGCTGATATATCATTAAATCAATACAAAGTTCCTTTAAACGAGCACACTAAGTTTTTAAATTACAATTATTATGTGTTGGTGGTCACAACAAGACATATACAAAGATGAATAAATATTATTACTAAAACAGCGTGAAACGACCGACATAATAAGTTATTAAATGAATCAGAATGACAAAAAGGTAAGGCAGTTTACTGCTTTCAAGATTACAACGAAGCTGGCATAACGTTAATTCAATACAAATGGGCTTGTAGAAGAGCACACACAGTTTTTAAAGTACATTACAGTTATCAGTTGGTTGTTACAGCTGGGCATACACATTGGCAAAAATGAGTAGATTAAAATAAGAACCGAGAGTCCAACAACCTACGCAATGTTTCCAGATTCCAAGACAACAATTAGGCTCGCACAACATTAATTAAATGTCTAAAGAGTAAAAAGGTGCTTAGAGCATACCAAAGCTTTAAAATATAATTATGGTGTTGGTTGTTAAAACTAGGCTTAAGAAAAAATGATTCGATTATAACAAAAACTGAGACTGTAACGACTGACATAACAAGTTATTGAATAAATCAGAATTAGAAAGAAATTAGACTAAATACAGCTTTAAAGATTACAACTTGGTTGGCAGAAAGTTAAATCAGCACCAAGGACCTTACAACAAAAGTTTTTCTTGTAAAACATTACGCCCAGGTTTAAAAATACAATTACGTGTTGGTTGTTACAATTAAGTATACCAAAAAAAAAATAGATTAAAACCGAAACAGTTTTGTTTTAATTTTTGAGCACCAAATTTCAGACTCAGACCTTGCACTTGAAAGAGAAAATATAAAAGGGAGGGAATCGTATTTGTCTCAAAATGTAACATATATCACGATTAATTCCCTTGAATTATTCTCCGGAGGTTTTTGAGCAGTGCGTTATGTGGTTTTATCCTCTGTCACTCGTCACATTTTCGTCAAGGAGGAGGAGGACGTGGAAACAAAGAAGAACTAAAAAACCCAAACTATTGTTATTGTATGTAATGCACTCACTTTAAAAATCAGAGGTTCTGGTTTAATCGTGGGTAATTGATTCCTCAAACATTTTCTACGGATACGTTGCTTTTCTTGGAGAAAATGTAATGAATAAATTGAAAGTACGTTTTAATTTTAGTATGAGTTTTACTGCAGTTGCAAAAAAAAAAAAAAAAGTCAGTGTAAGTGCCGAAGATTAGAGGTCATACTAGAGAGTAACATACAAATTGAAGGAAGGCGGTAGAACTTAGTAGAAATTTAATAGGATATAAGGTGTAAACCTCCTCAGAGCATCAGTCAACCACCCGCAATAAAATTAAAACGGTAGGTATATCCACGGCAAATCTGGAAAATGTGTAGATGCCACTTATTTAGTCCGAAGTCTTTAGATAAGATAAGATAAGATTAAGATAAGATAAGGTAAGATAAAGCTTATTGTCCAGATCTTGGCACATTGGTTTGGTGTTTCATCACACACACACACACA
>NW_004797934.1:289145-291834 GCF_000002075.1 Aplysia californica | reverse complement strand
AAAATATTAGGTGTGTCCCGCGCGCTCATATGACCTATGCAGTTGCGAGCGCCGTAAAACACTTACAAAAACAAAACAAACAAACAACGTCGAGTGCCTAACGAGGCCCAAACCCGTCACCTTACGGTTATGAGTGTGATAGCCTAACCACTATACCAACGACACCACTAGAAACAGAACGTCTGAACAAAGGCATTCGTCTACAGTGCGGTTGTACTCCTACCGCGAATCTGAAAAGACAGGACCCATGAGCACGGCTGGAGGGTATCGCTGCATTCCTGACCACAAGAATGTCATCTTTTCGAGCCACTAAATAAGAGACAACAAACTTGTTCAAAGTGGGCCGGACAACTGAGAGTGAGAGAAATGTCAAACACGGGGCAGATGACTACATGTAACAGCGGATCCTGCTCCAAAGGTCACTTGTATAAGACAATCACCTGTTCAAACGGTCATTTCCATTTGCCCCCTTTCGTTTTTTTGTGGACATTATAATGGCACTGTATAAGACGATTACTCGTCGAAGACATTCACTTTCTCCTCCAAAATAGGTGGCCGTCGTAGACAATTTGACTGTATTTTACTAAATACAATGCACTAAAAACAGAGACAACTAATCTAATGATTTACAAACACACAACACAGAATAAGAACCCCCCCCCCCAAAAGTAAAAAAACAACAACAAACAAACAACAACAACAAAACCAGCAACCAACCAACAACCAAACAAAAAACATGTAAAACCCAAACAAACAAATCAGGCATATAAAAGCAGGTTTAATTTGCACTGTAGAGTTCAATAGAATGTTAGAATTATTATGGTGACCAAGTCAAAGTCCTGAGCATGGTGACGTGGCGGCGGGTCATAAACATTGGCTTTGTGGGCGATAGTTTGATGACCTCCACCCAGATGCAATATTTCGCAGCAGGAGAGAGGTTCACTCGCGATGGTAATCAAAGACTGGCTGCATCCTCTTGAGCTGATTCTTTTCCATTAGAGGATATAATTGTTATTATCCTCAAACTAACCACTGTACAACAAAACCCATTGACTTTCATGCGGATTGCATTACGATGTAGCTGAATGGTCTTACTGCGTACTGTTTAGTATAAGTTCCATTCGATAAATATGTTCATTCAGCGACCATTTCGACTTTACTTTTCGGACAACCTTTCATCTCTCTATTTATCTATATTATGTTATATATCCATTTCATCCATAACCCATAACCCCCCTCTCCTTCTCTCTCTCTCTCTCTCTCTCTCTCTCTCTCTCGTGCGCTCATATGACCTTAGCAGTTGCGAGCGCCGTAAAACCTTATACTAATACAAAATCTCTCTCTCGCCCTCACCACTCTTCTTGAGCATGACGCAACTGAAACTGAACTACTTTGGGCATATCAAACGCCATGGTTCACTCGAAAAACATATTTTGGAAGCCAAGGTACAAAACAAAAGATGGAAGGGGATACCTTACAGGAGAGGGGTACCGACAATACATTACATAGAAACCTGGCTTGGAATCAAAACGACAGGCAGGCAGAATGGCAAGAAATAGAATGTATTATTGAAGAAAGATCTGAGATGAAGCCGATGAAGAAGTGGTCAGCTACAAAGATGTAAAGCGTAAAAGTAATTTTAAACACTAAAACAAATAAACAAACAAACAGAGCAAATGCATTTCACTCTTCTGAAAGTGTCGGATCTGAAACAGGTTTTAGGCGACATGCTCGAATCATCCTTGATCATCCTGATCTGTTCCCTTCACGTATCTGTTCAAGTTCTCTTAGAAAGTATTTCCAGTCAGCCCCTCGCTTTTCTGTCTTCTATGTTTTCAAAGAAAACAAAATGTTCAGGGCCTTTATATCTAAGCTTATTAATGTTATCAAGTGTCCTAGAAACTGCATTTGTCGTTTCTTTATTACGTATATTTTCAAAAAGAGCTCGTCCCACGCAAGCATCTAGATCTACCTATACAACCTCGTTCACTTCTTTCCCTTCAGCCAGACGTCCATAGTCTCAAATACTCACATTATATAATAATATTGTCAGCAAGATGTCAAAATGAACTAAGCCTAGAAATCAACATTTCTCAGGAAAGAGAAATATTTTTGTCACTTTTAAATTAATGTACTTACATTGTATATGCTTTTATCTTTCTCTTTCAACATTTAGAATTTGAATTTCGACATCATATTTCATGAGCACACGCAAACCGATACCCCCAAAAAAAAACAACAACAAATAAATAAAAATAAAAAACAACCTACAACAAAAAAATATTCAAATTTATGTTTTGGTACATTTTAACAGTTGTCCAACGATCATACAAATAAATAACCGCCATTTCGTCGAATGTAACGTAACTGCCCTGACATGCCATATATCCTCTCAGCAGTCCCCGAAAGCACATGAATATAACTCAGGCGCAGATGTTTCCAAATGTCCCTGCTGAGAGACTTAAACTTAAAACCAACAACCCCGACAGTGTCCTGACGTCCCATTAATCCCATGTCTGCACTGCGGGAAGCGGATGATTTTGCCTTGGATCAACACCATAACCTTGGAGATAAAGACGATCACAATACAGCGACAGTGTAAATCTGTGCGTGCGCGTTGTGTATGCGATTTTGTAACCTCTTCGTAGGGAAATGTGTGTGTGTGTGTGTGTGTGTGTGTGTGTGTGTG
>NW_004797934.1:286963-288460 GCF_000002075.1 Aplysia californica | reverse complement strand
TATATATATGTAAAATAAATCACATACACACTAATTGATTGTGTAAAAAATCTATTCTTTAAAGGTTTTGGGCTTTTCCATTCTGGTGAGTAATACCAAAGAGATAAGTATGTAAGTAAGCATTTGAAAGGATCAAATACGAAGGGAATTGTGTTTCGGAAGGGATTGTAAATTATAGAGACAATGTACTCTAACAATCTGTAATCATTATGTTGCTTTTATGTTAGTCTTTCGCTTGAATATTCTTTATTTCTATTGATCATGGGCATATTTGGATTGTAAAACCCAACTTTTTGTTGCAATGAGTCTTGCGTTTGACTTTATAAAGGTTGTGCTGTATAGAAACGCTGTTGTCGTCATTGATGAGTGTGGCCAAGATGTATATGAGCCCAGTCTTATAATAATGTCCAATCTAATCATATCGGTGACATCCCGGTTTGGTCAGTTGTTACTGAATGGGGGTGTCCCTGAGCAAGACACGTTGACCACAGCTAACAAACAGGCCACCGCATGACTGCGGTCAGCGAATGGCGTGGTTGTAAAGTTGTTTGTAATGGTGAAATATTGCATATTATGTGGCATTGATGAATTACGGTATGTATCCGAAGTCATCATCAATGCCTTTCACCCCTGGCAGGGTATAGACCTCATACAAGATCCTTCCATTTATCTCTGTCCTGGGCCATCCTTCCAAACTCGTTCCAAGTGAGCTTCATCTCTCTCATGTCCCTTTCCACGCATCTCCTCCATGTTTCCCGTGGCCAACCCCCGCCTCGTGCTCCTTGTGGGTTCCACTACTGTGACTGTCTTGTGATGTTTCCGCTGGGTTTTCTTAAGGTTCCACCTTTACCATTGATGACACTTCCAAGGTAGGTAAAGGAGTCCGCTTCTTCCAGGGGAGTGTCTTCCACTGTCACAGCAGGGCTTGAAACTTTTCCTAGCTTCACTACTTTTGACTCATGTACCCGAAGTGTTTTCTGTTTATTATTGTGAAATAAATTTGCCCAATGGGATCAATAAAAGTGGTACTTTATTTATTTTGTTTTACTTGTTTTTTTATTATTGTCTCCCCTTGCAGAAAACAGAACTCTCGGAAATGTTTTACTGTATACTTTTCTGAAAATAATAAGAAATGCAGTACAGTTTTTCCGAACTGAGAACTTTTGATGTAGACAGTAACGGAGAATTTTCAATTTACTTAGAATCTAGCATTTCAAGATACGCTCAAAGACATAGATCTACCGAAAAATTTGTCTCATTTACCCCCCCCCCTACCTCTTGACAAACAAATCGCGATCTTAGTGCAATATTTCTCTATCTCCATGTTTCACGCATTGACAGAAATCGCTTTGTAAAAGCACTGGATTCCACATGCATAAGTTAGATTTAATACCAAATCAAACTGAAATTCTATGGAAGGGCATGAACTGTGATAACCTTGAGTCCAAAGGAAACGTTTTTCAACAGCCTTGACAGTGATGACAAAATCTCCCAAAA
>NW_004797934.1:285712-286863 GCF_000002075.1 Aplysia californica | reverse complement strand
CTCAATAACTAGACTACTCTATCAAAACACGTAATTTTCTCCCATCGTTTCACCTTGTACAAATTCCGATAGTGCCTAACACCGATGGAGGATCCGTCATCGGAATTCAGCTGAGACAGCAAGATGGATGGGGTATATGACGTTGGACCGTTGCAGAACCTCCCAGAGCGAGACAGACATGTCATAAACTGCAGCGACAACCACCGCCTGCTGCACACAATGCAATACGTCATTTTCCTGATGCTTGGACGTGCACATTAAAAAGGATGATTAGAGCTTTTATGTGCATGAAAGATGACGTGCTTCTGTTCTTCTCTTCTAGTTCTTGTCTTCTGTCTGTATAATACGCAGTTTACAACGTGCACCCTGGCTTTAAATCAAAAGCGCTGTCAGTCACAGCTGGCATTTGCAGAATGCACTTCCTTAGACAATGGTTTTTATTTTTAGTGCCGTTCCTAGCCGTTTTTATTTTGTCTTTCTGTCTGCTCCTACTCTGTCTCCATTTTTTGTTCGTCGCGACCGAATATATATATATATATATATATATATACATGTATCACCGTACTACAAACTTCACACCGTGTCTTGCTCAGGGACACTCCCATTCAGTAACAACTGACCAAACCGGGATGTCACCGATATGATTAGACAGGACATTAATATTAGACAAGGCTCGTATACGTATAGTAATATGTAACTATAATAATACACCTATTCTACATACAATGCTGAGACACCGGATGAGTACAGCTCACCATCTATCTTCATAGATTTATTGGGCAGTTAGATATATGAAGTATGAAGTATAATTTTACCACCGATGTAGTCTCACAGAAGGACCGCCAGTGAGCATAATAGACAAATCTTCTTACTGTGAAGAATAAGGTATTGTAGTCACTTTCAGCATGCTGCACTATCATTTAGATTGCGGGAACTTAGACAAAATATTCAAAGGAGAAGTAAAAATAAAAGGAATTACTCGGGATGATAAACCAAGCCTCCTTTTTTGTGTAAAATCTGACTTCTATTTGCTACCATACCTATATTGTTTTGTTTTTTTTGTTGTTAGTTAAATTTGATTTTATTTAGTTCGTAGCACCAAAAGAAAAAAGAAATAGAAGAACACAACTCGTGGCCTGTCCCTATGACGA
>NW_004797934.1:284404-285612 GCF_000002075.1 Aplysia californica | reverse complement strand
AATTTACATTCCAAGTAGGAGACTTAATAGCTATAGGGCAATGACTTATCTGAATAAATTGCTATTTTTGAGATAAAGGAAAAGATAAACGGTGTTGGTAGGTACATAGGTTTGGGGAGGGGGTGGGGGCGATGGGGACGTAATTCACATACCAAGTAAGAGCCCTAATAGCTGACGTGCCATGAGTTCTATTAATAAATTACTGTTATTGAGATAAAGGGAAACGGAAAGTGTGTTAGAATGGACAGGTGTTGGGGGTGTGGGGGTGTGAATACAATTTACATACTAAGTTAGAAGCCTCAGAGCAGAAGAACTTGGACCTCCATGGATGAAAGACTGATATGGTGGTGAAGGGAGAAGTTTGTTTGCTTTCGCAAAGAGTAGAACATCGACCCGGCTGTTTAAGTACTGCGAGGATTCAAATATCTACAGAAAATTGAAACAGAGGGAAAGAGACAGAGATTGCAGGGGGGGGGGAGTGAGAGGTATATAGTGATAGGTAAAACGATAGGTACAGAAAGAAAGAACGAAGGTGAGAGATAGACCGGGGGGTAGGTAAAGAGAGGGAGGAATAGAAAGAGGGTTAGCTATCCTTAAGCTTTCGTTCGCGATTATCAAAATACTATTAATCTTCAACTAGCTTTGCACGTGCATGGAAAAATACGCAAGGTTGCCAAATGACGATTTTGTCTTTTATTTCATGGAGTCTTGCGTTCCAAAACGAAATATGTGGTTGTTTTTACACAGGCATCCATGATAGTTGAGAAAGAGAGCGTCGAGCACGTACGTCAGCAAATACCCTGGAATGCTCCAATCTTGTCCATCTGGAAAACAAGGTCTTGTTTGCGCAACAGACATTTCAAAATAAACAACGCATTACTAAAACAATGATACTTACTAAGAAAAACACACAGCTTACGGTTTGTAAACGATGTAAACAAAAATACTCTGCAATACCGTAGTGGTGGCCGAATTTGGAAGAGTTGCCATTATTATGTGTCCTTGAAGAAACTACATTAACTCTTACTCCAAACGGAGGTAAATTTGATACTTTCGAGTACTTATCATTTTGTTTTTTATTTCCTCTTCTTCAAGTTCGTCCGCCCCCCTTCGTTAAACCCCCTTTTCATATTCTCTCCACTTGCTTCCTCCTTCACCACTGCCTCCTCCTCCTCCTTTTGTTTCTACTTTTCTACTTTTCTTCTTCT
>NW_004797934.1:282112-283698 GCF_000002075.1 Aplysia californica | reverse complement strand
CCCCCCCCCTCCTATTTCAAGGACATTACAATTTTTTTTATCCGTTTGCTGTTTCAATTTTTCAGTCAATAGGAAAATTCTCTAAAAAAAAGAATGGACCATGTGCGTTCAATGATATAAATAAAACTGAAATTGAACGGATGTTTTTCAGGCATATTCTATATTTGAACATTGTTTCTAACTGCTTCTTCTTTCGTCATCGCTTAACAGAATTTGATTTTATCAATGTAAATATAACATATGTATTTGTCTCTACTCTAAAGAACGAATAGCAATTTTTATGGTTTATCTGGTCATTATGTTTGTAGTGTTCTAAGGCATATAAAATAGCAGCGTACACTGTATGCTTCCCAGGAAGTTGAGATTCTTTCGAAATACTATCAGGTCTGCTGGGATAACATTATTATCATCATTATTATTATCATCATTGTTATTGAAACATCGGCTATGTGTTAGTGCTGTTGTGGCCTCTTCATATTATTGTGCTGTTGTTGTTGGTGGTTTCGTTTTTAAATTCTTAATAGTATCAGTAATCTAAGCCAGCACGCATTTGTGGTGTAATAATAGTTACTTTACTTTACTTTACTTCACTTTACTTCACTTTACTTCACTTTACTTTACTTTACCTTACTTTACTTTACTTTACTTAATTTTACTTGTAAAAAATTTTTTACTTTACTTCACTTTACTTTACTTTACTTTACTTTACTTAATTTTACTTTTTTTATAAATTTTACTTTACTTCACTTTACTTTACTTTACTTTACTTCACTTTACTTTACTTTACTTTACTTTACTTTACTTTACTTTACTTTACTTTACTTTACTTTTCCCATCCAGCAGCTATCTGAGTTTTAGCCTTTGACTTGTCGATACAGGTATCAGCTGCGTTTTGTCGCTGTTTTGAATATTCCCGACATCTGGGGAGGCAGGATAGGTAGGTAGATATCACGCAGGTCGCTAAGTGGAGGGCAGGTAAAGAGGTGGTGTGACACATGTAGAGTTTATAATTTATATAATTATAATTCTCATAGACTCTACTTTTAAACCCGTTCTTTAGGGGAGATTGTTTTGGGTTATTTTTTAAAGTTTTTACCTTTTTGTTTTAGGTTGTTTTTTTCGTCTTCTTTTTTTGTTGTTACCTTGTTGGTTTGGGTTGTTTCGTAAAGTTTTCACCTTCTTATTATAGTTTGCGTTGATTTTTGGGGGGTCTTTTTTAGTTTTTTCCTTTTTGTTTTGCGTTGTCGGTTTTTTAAAAGTTTCCTCACGTGCGACTGGACTGAGGGTTTGCCAAAGACGATGGCGGCGATGACGATGTTGGCGATTGCGGTATCGATGGCAGGTGTACTGTCACTGAGTCGAGCAAGTCCACGTGCAGGTAAATAATCATCCTCATACAAACAGATAGGCGTTAAAAGACAAATGGATAAAGTCACCCCCTCCCCCCGCTCCTACCAATAAATGTTTGTACTGTGTACTCTCTCTCTCCCTCTCTCTCTCTCTCTCTCTCTCTCTCTCTCTCTCTCTCTCTCTCTCTCTCTCTCTTTCTCTGTCTGTCCGTCAGTCTGTCCGTCCGTCTGTCTGTC
>NW_004797934.1:279997-281592 GCF_000002075.1 Aplysia californica | reverse complement strand
CCAGAAGATCAGGGGTGTAGCAGAAAGACAGCAGTAAGGAGGAGCCAAGGAGTAGCAGTAGAAAGGCTGCAGAAAGAGCCAGGAGCCCAGAGGAGGGAGCAAAGGAGGTGAGAGGGTGGGGGCAGAAAGTGGAAATGAAAGCAGACAACAGAACATTGCTAGAGAGCAGGGAAGGAGGTGAAAGGAGACAATTTTAGAGAAAGTTTTTCGGTCGTTACCCGGATTTGAACCCGGGACCTTTGAATGAGAGGTCAGCACCTTAACCTCTAGGCCACGAGAGCCCCCATGATAAGTTTGGAGATCTTGCATCTTAGATTTCATAAAGCCGCCTATGGTCAGAAAGGATGGGGAATGGGGGAAAGGAGGGGATGGGGGCGAAGTATCCGATCCATTTTATTCAGTTGAATTTGTTTGAAAAATATTGCTTTTTAAAATTTTCAACCAAATTTAAAAAAATTTGGCAACTTAAAAAAAATAACAATGTTATTCAAATGGACACTATCTGTGCATTAGGGGGAAAATGTATACGAAATTCATAATGCAAATATACTCAGGGAAGGTGGTCGCTATTTAGATTTTACGCTCTCTGTGCAGACCATTTTTCTCCATACAAGCCCCAACACGTCACTGAATAACCATGTGGCATGTTTCTGGGCCGATTCTTTAGACCTCCTTTTCAACATTGACTTTCAGCTGCTCGATTGTTTGAAGTTTGTCTCCGTAGACTCTTTCAAAAACTCCAAAAGAAATAATTGTTGGGGTTTAAGTAGGAGGAATGCGGTGATCATTCATTTGTAAACTTTCGACTTCTTAGGCGTTCCTCAAACCTTTTTTTTTTTGCAACATGCAAGGGCTACTTTTTATGTACGGGATGTGGCCACCTTCCCACTGGAACCAGGCCTCCCCAACAGCATAACACCTCATCATAACACCCTAAACTCGTAAACATTTTCAGCACGGTGAGATATCCATCTAACGTGACTCCTGGTTTTTACGCTCTCGTCCTGAATCCAAAATATGCCGATCATGCCCTGAATGTTTTTCAGAAGTGAAGTTTTGCCTTTTATCCAATTTTATTGAATTTTTGAAACTTGATATTCTTAAACACATTGGCTGATTTTCTTCATATTTACAAACTTAATGTCCCTCTGATTAAACTATAATATGTGTTCGAAGTTCGAAATCAGTGGACAGATGACGGCGTTATTGCTCTTTACGTGGGTCCTCTTTTTTTAAACACCACGTACTTTTGCTAGCGTAACCTTTAGATAAGATGTTATCGTTTAAGATGCTGTAGTTGCACTTTCAGACGGAAATATCTAAAAGAAAGAAGAATGCCGTGCTGATAAGAGATAAACGGCTTGTTGGAGTCTGTTGTTTACGAGATGAAGTAGACGATTCACCAACAATCACGGTTTGGAGAACGGAGGGGTCACGGCGGACAGCAACATTATTGTACGTCAGGAGTCACCGGATTTTTTTGGTTGTAAGTGGGCCGGGAAACCGAGAGAATACCGATCGGGAGCCGGATAACTATTTTATTCAATACAATACATGTGGCGTCGGTGGCCTAGTGGTTAGGCTCTCGGACTCGC
>NW_004797934.1:278242-279897 GCF_000002075.1 Aplysia californica | reverse complement strand
AAAGTTTAAGACCAGAGATATATCTAAAACACAATTCGGCTCTGTTCCTGGCAAGGGCACCAGAAATGCTATATTCACCTTAACAATGTAAAGACTAAGGCTAGTTTCAATAAAAATGAGCCAAATCCTGAAAAATAGAAATATCTCAATGACTACCAAAATGAAAGGGAACCTAAACAAATGGGTAACAGAGAAAGATCAGGGAAACGTAGCTTTTTTGAGAGCATCCGAGCAAAGGAATGAATGGAGAACCATGATCGCCGATATCTGTCGCAGATCTGGCACTGGATGATGATGATATATATGACTTAATCATAAGTTAATGATCAACTTGACAGACAGCCCTAATTTAAAAAAAAAATCCGAAAAAATGACTGCAAGGAATGCTTCAAAATGTTATGCTCTGAAAGTGTTAATGGGTTACCAATGCTTACTGCAAAGCTTCCCAAAGGGACAGAACCACCACGTGCAACACGAAAATCTTCGGGGATTTGTAGCCAATTTTGATGTTTTTTATCGACTTGTGAGCGACACCACGGACGATCCTCAATTAAAACTTCTGATGCCCGTCATAAACGGATGTATTGTCTCGAACTGTGCTCACTTTGGTGGCAATATAAGCCGCCGTTTGCGCAAAATCCAGTATCGCATGAACATGCCATCAAGACGAAAGCTGAGAGACTTTAACGTGCCACACGCTGCAGGATGAAGTTGGAGCCCGAGAAGTTGCAAGAAGGCTTGCAGTGTCATACTCTGTTATTGTCCGCTTGAGGTAGTGCCATCAAGCAACTGGATCAGTCAAAGATGGCCCACGTGCAGATCGACCCGAGAAGATCACTCAGAGTGTTTGCAAGCGGTCCTTAACTTATGTTGAAGTCTGTATATACAGTGATAGATATTTCATATATCGTATCAAACTTATCTCTCCTCCTTATCTTATGTTTGGTGCTGTCTTGTTACATCTTTAATCTTCAGCACTTTTATATTGTGATGTATGTGCCATAATATGTTTTACTAAAAATGGAACAAAAGCAAAGATTGGTCGCAGATCACTCAATATTAGATGAGGAAAGAGGGTTAATCAAGTATTGGACGGGGACTTGCCATTTGTGCACGATGTTTATGTTTATTATGAACAGACATTTAGTACAATATGAAGACACTATTAATAAATACACTTGGATGTTAATAGTATAATTTTGGATGTTAATAGTACAATTCTATGCGCTACTACACACAGTTAATCACGTATCCCGCTATTACTATTATTCCCCCCCCCTTTTTTTTCAACGCCACTGTGTTATTCCTCCATACTACAGACTATGGTAATTCTAGCTTTTAAAGCGAGCATGATTCCTGATATAGAATCAATCGACGGAATTCTGTTAACTTGGAGTACACGTTTTTGGGTGTATTTCATTATTTGTTTTTGTTTTTATTGTTGCTATTGTTGGTTTTGTTGTTGTTGTTATTGGTGTTGTTTTTGTTTGTTTGTTGTTGTCGCTGCTGTTTTTTGCTATTTTTGTAGTAGGGGCACTTCAGAGGAAAGATGAGGGGAGGTGGGGGGGCATGGTTAAGACGAGAGATTTGGTTAATAAGCCACTGTATGGAAAGACAAGGCTATACAATACACACACACACACACACACACACAC
>NW_004797934.1:275642-277316 GCF_000002075.1 Aplysia californica | reverse complement strand
ACATATATATACACACATATACACACAAATACACACACACACTTACATGCATACAATCAGTTTAGCTCTACTTATGTAACACAATCAAACACACACACACATAAATACCCAAAAGCACATACATACACACAATCACACGCACTCATTCACAAACTCTTATACAAACAAAAACATGCACGCTTGCACAATCACAACACAAATAGATAGGCTAATATGCATTCTAATACTAACAACATACATGTATTTGATTTTATTAAATGGTGGAGAGAGTAAAGTAAAGGAATAAATTCAAATGTATACATTCTCACAAATACAAACAAATACAAAGTGTGTGTGTTGTGAGAGAGAGAGAGAGAGAGAGAGAGAGAGAGAGAGAGAGAGAGAGAGAGAGTACAAACAAATACAAGCAAGTTGTGTGTTTGTGTGTAGAGAGAGAGAGAGAGAGAGAGAGAGAGCGATAAAGGGTTAAGCGATTATATAAACTAGAATCTAGTCAACAAAAGTTAAGGAACGCACTGTAAAAACAGTGATATAGTTGCATGCATTTTTTCGAGGTTTTACTTTTGTGTTTCTCTATGACTAATGGGCTTTACACACCAGGGTTTGAAATGCACGTGAGTCCTGTGCGCTGAGCTGGGGAGGTGGCAAAAAGGTCCAATGTTTTCCAATTGTCGATTTTTATTCTCTCGCTCTAACACTCTCGGATGAACACTGAAAAATCAGTTTTCACGTTCAAGATTCATGTCTCTTGAGTGAGTTGCACTCACTCATTTGCACTGTGGACACACCATTCTGCTGCTGTAGGACTAAGCGTAAACATGCCTCCTCGACAGAAATTGTCTGATGTAATACGGGTGGGCACCCCGTGTCAGAAGAGGACGAGCCATTGCTTGGGTACAAGACGGTGTTTCGCTCCGACAAGTTGCTACACGTCTTCGAGTGTCCGTTTCTGTCATTTCACGGCTGATTCAGCGTATCAACGCCACTGGTAATGCCCAGGAGCGACCCAGATCAGGTCGACCAAGAGCCACTAATGCAAGGGAAGATCGATTCATTAATAGACATGCTCTGCAGTCGAGATCCGCTCCTGCAAATCGCATCCGGAAACGACTGAGAGCGGCTACTCGTGTTAACATTAGTTGTCAGACCATACGAAGACGTCTTCACGAGTTTGCCCTTAATGCACGTCGACCAGCAGTCCGTCAGCGTCTCACCCCAGCACACAAGGCGGCTCGTCTTGCCTCTTGCCGACACCATGTAAGATGGACACGCCAACAGTGGGCAAACGTTCTCTTCTGCGACGAGTCCCTGTTCTCTTTGCATCACAATGACCGTCGTATCAGGGTTTGGGGGCGACCCGGAGATCGGCTCCTCGATGCAGCGGTCAGAGAAGTGGTGCCTTTTGGTGGTGGTTCCGTGATGGAATGGGGTGCTTTCAGTCTGAACCACAGAACATCTCAGTACCATGTGCAAGGGAATCTCACTGCAATATATTACCGAGATGAGATACTCCGTCCATTAGCACTACCTACCCTGCAGCAGATAGGGCCACACGCTGTGTACCAGGATGACAACGCCCGACGACCTCATAGAGCGTTGCTTGTCCAAAACTTCAAGCAGAAGGCTGGCATCAAACGAATGGACTGGCCGGCCTTCAGTCCGGACTTGAATCCC
>NW_004797934.1:272716-274696 GCF_000002075.1 Aplysia californica | reverse complement strand
CCCCCCCAACCCGCCCTGGTGCTAACCCAGAACGGAACACAGACGTTAAATCTGCCGGAAAAAAAAATACGTAGGTGTCGCATCGTGGTGAAATCAGGCCCTTGCCAAAATGATGAAATCAAAGAGACAGACATTTTTCCGCCTGTTGGGCAATTTTCATCGGATTTTTTTTTCTCGGCTCAACACCTTTTATGTCTTTATGTCCATTTAAAAACATATTTCTGGGTTGAAGTAAAAAGGTTGATAAAAGGCTTATTGGAGACCATTTTGTCGCTAATTTTACCTCTGACACCAAGCGACACCCCCTCCCCCACCTCCTTCAATTTTAAATATCTCGCCTTTTACTTAAGGGACGGATTTTTTTTCTTAAAAAATTAGACAATGAACACGTTGAGTGTTATGAGAATTCGTGACTTTTTCTCTATCTCTCGTCATATTTACAATGTGAGGAAAAACTGCCTATGGAATTGTCCAAATTACTAAAATATCCATCGCTTTCTCAAGAGTTCAAATTAAGTCTCCTTGGTAAGCTCACATAATCTATGCACGCTGGTAAAACATCCGTCTGACACATGTCACTGGGTAAGTCAAATCGCGAATTCAAAACGATCCCGAAAAGCGGAAAGGGCAAATCGCGAAAATAACAGGAATGCACGAAAAAAGGCCTGTGCACTGTATAGTTAATTGTTAAAGAAAAACAACGATTCTCTTCAGACCCGTTAGAGGGCAGGCTACTTAGATCTTGTCTGTCAAGGCCAGCATGGGCTAAAAGGGACACAACATTTTAGTAGACAGACGAGGATGCTTAATAAAAAATCTCCCCCCCCCCCCCAATATAAAAATCGAACTCACGTCTTCCACAAGCTACGCTGAAGAGCCTATCTGTTACACTACAGATGTCGGGGTAGAGAGGATGCAAAAGCAAGAAATTACAGAAAAGTACGAGCAAGGGGAGCTCGAGAAGTAGGCTATAGTCGAAGTAGTCAACGATAGCTAGCTACCCATTGTCGAGAAGAAATGTGGCCGTCTAATACAGGTGGCCGCCCTAACACTAACAGTGTCATACATGTATCATATTTTTTTTTAAGGACGCAAAGGGAGAAATGGGAAGTGGCTGTTCGTACAGTTGATTGCTTAAACAGGTGGCGGTTAGAGCATGTTCAACTGTATGTTGTATGGGCATGAGAAGTATGTTGAGTTCGGAGAGGCTCATCTATGAAAATCAGGAGCCATCACTATACAGTATGGATAATGATACACATAACTATCCATCCTCCCTGTCGCCAATCAGTATCTCCTTATTTCGTATTTCACTCCCTGCCATTGACAATTCACCGGCTTCTGAGGAGTTGCCGTTAGCATCTTCGCCACCCGGACGCAGAAGACGTGATTTCTATTCTCGGGTGTAAAATTGTATTTTTAAAATTGTTGTTGTTGTTTTTTTTAATCTCGTGTTTCCGACTGTTTCTAAGGATGATGTGTTGTATCCCATTCAGCTCGCCGGGGTGGCCCTGACAGACAAAATGCTCCCGAATAATCTAAATCATGATCTAAATCATCCATAACCTATACATTTACAAATTACTTTACTGACCATTCCGCACCGGTGAAAAATGGCGTGTTTTCACGTAGGCCACTTGGTGATTGGCGGATGCTCTGGTGTGGTTTACGCCATCTTTCCTATCAACGTCTAACGTCCGTATCTTTCTTCCTTTTCTATGTGTATCTGATTACTAGGTTCTAGAACTAGAGTCATCAGAGACGGATTCTATCCATAACTCCTCGGATATTCTCAGAAGGGGTCCATCTTTGTATGTTGTCCTCTAGAAACACCTCTAATCTCCACCACTGATATGACCTACATGTAATTGTGCTGCAAGTGCCGTAAAACTCTTACTAAAACGAAAATAAACGTCGTAACAAAAGTTGGACTCTAGACCGCCCCCTCCTTTCCCTCCTTTCAGAGTGAAACTGTAGCAT
>NW_004797934.1:268532-272590 GCF_000002075.1 Aplysia californica | reverse complement strand
CCCCCCCCCTCCCTCTCAGTTCACTGGTCCGGCAACAACACCGCAGTCCGTAGAGAAGTCAGAAGAAAGGTCCGTCCGCACAGAGACTCATCACTCATTACCCCACAAGATCCACGCCCAGCTTGTAGCTTGTGACACCCTCACATCTGTAACTGAAGGGAGCCGTCTTTGTCCCTCCTGACATGCTCGCGTAATTTATGCGCATAGATCATCCAAGCAATGGTCACAGCGGTGATTTAAGACTTTGTGGGAATCGCGTCTACGCGGATTGTAACGATGATAAGCCTTATACTGTACATGCCATAGAAATAGAGAAAAGACAAGAAGGGGCACAGTAAGGTTTTTAAGATGGGGATGGCTATGCGCGATCTCTTGCTGATAAGTTGAATAAAAGTAAACTTTAGTCCACTATTCGCAACCCAATCAACAAACTAGTACGCACTTCCGGGGTCTCCATTCTCTGTGGGGCCACTTGTTGGTCGCAGTGACGTCATGCATGAAAGGCACTTTTGGCGTATTAAAGCTATAGGACTATGGGTGGGGTAGGGGTCGAAATTACTTTCATTTTATGTTGTAGTTGGCGACCTAAAAAGATGGTAACGGCTACATTTTTGCAAATATATAAGAAATGAAAGAGTGAAAATTAGAGATTGAAGTGTAAATAATGTACTAGGTACCCAAAAATCATCTTT
Organism: Aplysia californica; assembly: GCF_000002075.1. Lineage (NCBI taxonomy): Eukaryota > Metazoa > Mollusca > Gastropoda > Aplysiida > Aplysiidae > Aplysia > Aplysia californica. Next base: position 271,898 of record NW_004797934.1, on the reverse strand, counting down.
TATTCGGAACGTTCTTTATCAAGGGTCTCCATTCACCGTAGGGACTCTTATGGGTCGCTGTGGCGTCATGCACGAAGGATGGTTTAAGTTCAATAAGATGTGGGTTCAAAATTTACTCCCGCCTTACCAATGAATAGCACAGTTGTAACTTCCAAAATGACAACGGAAGTGGATATTCCATCGTTGATTTTACCCTACCCCCCCCCCCTTTTGAAAGGGTTGAAGAACTAGGACTCACATGGCCATCGGATCGGAAAAAAGTGAAGTAAAATAAATCACACAGCGTTCCAGAATGATTTGAACTGTGATCTGTGTAATAGCCACAATTATGTTTAATGAGTCTTCCTATTTAAGCTGCGAATATTAATGCTTATTAAAGCTTTTTCTTCAATTCTCTTGAGCGATTTCTAGTCGTAGGTTTTCAGGGTCTTCAGAGACGGATTTGTCGTCTCTGCATGTTCTGTATAACATTCTGATTCTGTGTCAGTTTACGTCAAAACATCGTGATGTGATGAGACAAGGTTATCATGCTGTTTCTTGGGCAGAGCGAAAAACGGCCAAGGGTAATTCCGTTGCGAAGAGGGTGTAAACATTTTTTCGGTCACGTTAGAGAAGATGTTATGGAAATTATGGAAACATGAAGGGCTGGGTCTACGCGATAGATCTGACTTTAAAGACAGACCAGTTCGGTGTCAGGTCAGGTCACGTGTCTGTGCGCCACACGAGCGTTTTGAAATCTCCCACGTCCTACCTCACATCCTCTACCGGTAATCTTGGTTCTTAGAATTAGGAACATCATAAAACAGGGTGCAGTGAGTGTTATAGTGAATCGAAAAATAGCCTTTGAGGACATGAGTGCCTTGTACATGCAGAAAAATACGTCCTTTCAGTCCAGTGGGCAGCATTTTGAAATTGTGGACAGAGTATTTTGTTAATTTTATAGATCAATTCTAGAATCACTGTGAAATTATAATGCTACGTATCTTCGCGATATACAATGAATAGTAACTGCATGCATGACCAAACAGCACTATTGGACAGCAGTACTGTTGCGTCCTTTTTTCTGACACAGCAGCGTGTTTACTGTCATTTCATCCCATGCCCCGTCGTCCCCCTAGCTTTTTGGATTATTCCCACGTACCGAGCGAGATTAGAGGTAGTATGATGATCCAGATAATATGCTAAGATTACATATGAGAATCGCTATCTCGCTCAGCCTTTACCCATACTATTGGGAAGAAAGAAACTTTTAGCAGCTCCATCATCCACATGAGTATTATTAGCGCGTTTCTGGTAAAAGGAATTACATTTAGTTTGTTTGAAACAACTGCATATATAGCAATCGTTAGCTACACGTCTTGGGTTTGAATTTGCGGTACAATGCCAAACAAAGGCAATCAGGAGAACTACATGAATTCTTGACCAGAAAACGACCTGAGCCACGTGAATTATCGGTTAACTCCACCCAGCACGATAACTGGGTGAAAGTCTTCTGGGGCCCTTCATCCGGAACTTAATGGACCAACTACGCAAATTCTACACTCTCTGTGGATGCAACATTTGGGCCACCGTGGCGTCATGCAAAAAGGACCCTTTGATTTTATTTGAACAGATTTGGTGGTAGTTTTGATTTGGGAGTTTTTTTTTTGGGGGGGGGGTTATTCGTTCGTTTGTTTTCTAAGGGGGGAGGGGGGTAAGGTCGTCAAGTACAATGTATACTTTTACCGATAATTGCAACATCATTCTGTGCCGTTCTCGGCCTAGGAAAACAGATGTGAATAATAATAATTGAGTTTAGCAAAACTGGATTTATATCTTTTATCCGGATTGTTAGATATTAAAAGCTTACTTTGTACAACGGCCTTCCACTTTGCGTTACGTTTACGAAATCTAGATTTTCACCATAACAATTTCGGAAAGAGTCTGAATAGAGGCTGCTGTTCCTCCAATTTTTTTCAAAAATATTTAAGCTCACATCATCATCCAGTGCCAGATCTGCGACAGACATCGGCGACCATGGTTCTCCATTCATTCCTTTGCTTGGATGCTCACAAGTCCACAGCTGATATCATAAAACAACCCTGCGTTTTTCCCCCGAGTGTCCATTTCGCTCTCCTGTAATTAACAATGCGTCACAACCTGCACTTCTCCTTCTGAACCATTTTCTCTACGCTGCCAGGCGGCACGGTCCCTTAGTCCCATTACACATAAATTATAATCATTATTATTATTATTATTATTATTATTATTATTATTATTATTATTATTATTATTATTATTATTATTATTATCTTATTTATAGCTATATTATCGCTTCTCGATGCTCTTCTGCCTCCCCCTATCTATCTATCTATCTATCTATCTATCTATCTATCTATCTATCTATCTATCTATCTATCTATCTATCTATCTATCTATCTATCTATCTATCTATCTATCTATCTATCTATCTATCTATCTATCTATCTATCTATTTATCTATCTATTTCTACAGCTCTTCCCCCCTCACTCACTCGCTCTCTCTCTCAACTCCTCTCTCTCTCTCTCTCACTCTCTGTCTGTCTGTCTGTCTGTCTGTCTGTCTGTCTGTCTGTCTGTCTGTCTGTCTGTCTGTCTGTCTGTCTGTCTGTCTGTCTGTCTGTCTGTCTGTCTGTCTGTCTGTCTCTCTCTCTCTCTCTCTCTCTCTCTCTCTCTCTCTCTCTCTCTCTCTCTCTCTCTCTCTGTTTCTTCACCTCGTTTCTCTCACACATTTCCTCTCTCTTACTTCTCTCTTTCTGCTCCAACCTCCCTGCATTAGCCTTGAGAGTTTGTGTTTAGTAATTAAAATATAAGACTATTGCTTTTTACTGTGGTTGACTGGTGTTTCTGGTGTACTGGATAAGCACTTCGCTTTTGCACGCTGGAGACCCGAGTTCGGTTTCAGTTTGGGGAGAACTTTTTCTATCGAGTACCTCGGTCTTTCTGGTGGAGTGTTGTATGTATTCCTCTCAGCGCGGTATGGCTCATGGATCATACAGGCCGGCAGGGTCCGAAGCCCGTCTCCTAAAAGATCTACATTGTTTCAAGGGTGTAACAAACACACACACACACTGGAAACAGAGATAACAAGAATTATATTATTGTGCCTGAGGGGTAGTGCTCGAGATTGAGAAATCAGTGACCGATGTCTTAGGTGTTGAAGTGAGTCGCTTATCGCTGTCGCTTGCAGAATAATATGTGCGTTCGATTTCCGAAGGGGAAGAATCTTTTATCTAGTACCTAAATCTTTCTACTGGGATGTGTCCCATTCAGTACGGGCTGGCCCTGGCAGGCAGGGTCGAAGCAGCCCGCTCCGTGAATGATCTCAATCATGTCGATGGGAACGTA
>NW_004797934.1:261032-266032 GCF_000002075.1 Aplysia californica | reverse complement strand
TTAAAAGAAAAAAGAAAAAAGAAAACCACAAGGTAGAAAGGTGCAGTGGAAAATTACGAGCCTAGGACTTTCAGGCTCTACGTAGTCTGTCTTTTTTAATGTATCGAACAAAAATGTCCTCCAAAATCAAACGAGAATTTTTTGGATCAGACATGGCAAGGTCTTTTCGTTTTTTCCACGCGCGTCATGGTCAGCTGATCGTTGAATTTCCGGGGTACTAACGTGAACTGGGAGAGAGAGAGAGAGAGAGAGAGAGAGAGAGAGAGAGAGAGAGAGAGAGAGAGAGAGAGAGCGAGAGAGCGAGCTTGAGAGCTTTGAGTGGAAGTCATTCTAACAGTTAAAAGTAACTGTAATACGTTTGCGACGTGTCGTTCACCATCCTCACCGTTTCCCCCACCATTATCAGCAATTTGATCGGACACGAAGACCGTCTGTCCCCGGTTCTTCTGTATTTAAACATTTTTTTTTCATTCAGGTCTCTTGCCCGGCCTTTCGGTGAGGCGAACCTGACAGCCGTGGGCGTGCCAAAGACAGCACGCACGGCATTATGGTAGCACAGAACATCGTCGACACACCAACACAAAAACTACACCTTTTCCACTTAAGTTAAATCCTTTGCCATATAAACGGCCACTTTTAAGAGTCCTGGTGTAGTACTTCTGTACCTTTTTATGCGTCGTGGCAGTAGTAGGGACTCTAGTTTTAGATTTGACTTCTTTCAGACTGAGGCGCTTTGTTCAACCACGAAAAGTCAGTAGGGCCTACGGTATGTTAAACTCTTTTTCAAGGCACGTGAAATCCAAAAGATCTAGACAGATTTAAAGAATTTCTTCTACCAAATTCTCTAGGATATTTGAAAGGAATAGCCTAGAAAAAAATCTTTAAAACTGGGTTTCTTATCAAGAAGAAGTGTATAAACTAAGCAGTGTGTAATTGAAAATATCTGGTTCTACAGTGTCTGACTTTTAAGAACAAATTATGTCCTCCGAAACGAAACTTACATCTACATTGCTTAAATGTTGCTTTGAATTAGATTGGAATGAGGCGGAAATATTTAGGAGGAAAAGTGATTTGAAGACGGACATTATGTGGGTCTTCGAACGGGATCAAGAGATGACATCTTGTGCAAGTAAAGTTGGTACCGGTAAAAGGAACGAAATACTTCTTAAAAGGGAACTAACTGCGCTTGTCATGTCAGTTTTCATTTAGCATTGGTGCTCTCCTGTTTAAAGGAGACCCTTAAGGGACACCAGTCCTGTTTCGACAAACATTTACTACTTTTTACCAAAACGAAAATTTGAAGGGAACGCGGAAGGTGTTTGGAAAAAAGTACAAAACGTATTTGAAAGACAAAGAGATTGACCGCCAGTTTTTCATGTAGACCTTTTTATCATACCATACCTGTTATACGCCAGACTAAAGCTTGATGACTACAACCAAGGAACGTTAGAAAATTTGAAAATGAGACAATAATTATCATTCATTCTTGACGTTCGAAATATGTACTCGAATTTGGCATTTGCTTATTTCAAAGAGGTTGTATAGTGGTATAATATGATAATATTTTAAAATGTAGCCGAATTTATAGGTCTAAATTTAATATCTCGTGTTTTGGGGACGCTATGATTTCAATCAGATGAGATATCTTTTTCTCTGTTTGAGAGGATAATTTAATTCTAAAATGTTTTAAAATTTGGCGTTTGTCAAGATTTGAGCTGACACTGCTCTTATGTTCTGTACCTATGGAAAGATGATACGGGCCTGCCTTTGGTTTGGTACGCCCAAATCAGTGTTTTGAGTTTGAGATACGTAGCTGCCGCTAGAGCCTGTCATGTCCGCTGTTCTTTGAAGCGTGATAACGTGATGATCCAATGGAAAGAAGGAATTTTGAAACTGGAACAGAGGTGAGAAGCTGGGACAAGAATGAGTGTGAGTCAAGAGGTGTGGAAGGATGCTGTGGTCGCTATTTTGATCTAGAGTTTCTACGCAATGACTAGGAATGCTCTGAAAATATGGGTGGAAAGTGGCGCTGCTGTCATAGCAACCATTGTCACATGAGTGGTTGCAGAAAGCGTCGTCAGTGTGGTAGAAGTAGCCGGTGGTTTGTGTGCGCCGGAGGTGTGGCGGGGACGGGTGTGGGGTGTGTGGGGTGTCATTGTCTGGATGTGAGAAGGAGGGCATGGTCAATGTGGACGATTGGGGCAATGGTTGCTGTGAATCTGATATGATAGCAGACATTGGTGGTGGTGGTGATGATGATGCTGATGATGATGATGATGATGATGATGATGATGATGATGATGATGATGATGATGATGATGATGATGATGATGATGATGATGATTTGCGAGAGGAAGGTTCAGGCAGATATACTTCTGCCGTTGATACATTAGATGACTGAACAGACGATGAAAGTATTGATAATGAGTGCACCGATGGAAATAGCACAGAAGGCGATGCATATGATACAGGCATTGAAACACAATTGAGAGCATCATAATCAGCAGCAATGTCACTCTTACCCGCTTTGACAACGCAGTCGCCCCCTACTACAGACGAGACATAACCTAATATTGGAAAACATTGTTTATCATTGTGTGCACTGGTTTTACTACAGTCATCTGATGGTCTCACGTGAATGATTTCCACAAGAGGAGCAGGAAGCGTTTGCTGCTCAGTGAAACCATCCCCACAAACACCGTGGGGCTTGGTAGACGGGCAAAGCACAGACTCCGGAAGGGTTTCGTTCGAATCCAAGCCTGGATAATGATAATTTTCTTGCCTCTCTTTGTGGGGAGGTATGGGATTTGATGGAGAAGGCAACCCTTCCGCTTCCTCGAAGATCACAGAGTGACTTCGAGTGTGGCTGCCTACTAAATGTGACTGGCTGCTAACTGAGTGAGTGTGGCTCACGACTGAGTGAGGAAAATCGTTTTCGAGTTCGTCCAAAGAATCGAGACTTCTTTTCAGTTTTTCATTTGTTGAGTCCAGAGTATGTTCCATAATGGTAGAAACCATCCGACTGTCTGTTCTGCTTAGTCGTGGTGTACTGCTGATGCCGGACACAAGGCTTGCTCGTCGGTCCTCGGACAAGCAGACCTTGTTCTTCAAATAATCTTTAAACATGCGTTTGAAAGCTGCTTTGAACTCATTGTTTTTAAAGGCGTATATCCACGGGTTGATGCCGCTGTTGAACACGGCGAGCAAAGTCAAGTAGGTGTGTAGCCATACGTTGAAAGAGATGTTGCTGATGGTTTCGATGAACATGCAGATCAAATAAGGGAGCCATAACACAAGGAAAACCCCTATGACAAGAGCTAGAGTTTTGGCGTACTTTGTGTCTTTGATCATGAACTTCACCTGCAGATGACGGTGCACTGCAAACTCTACAGCTGCTATCGCTTTGGCGTGGTGTCGTGCCACGATGAAGATTCGAAAGTAGCAAAAGAGTATCGCGATGCAGGAAGGTAGGAATATAGCGCTGAGGAACAGGATGTGCGCTTTGTCGTGCAGTAAACTCGCGGAGTAGGATGTGATGACATCCGAGGTGTTGTCATACCATCCTGCGGCCAGAGGCAGCCACACGATAAACGTGGAGTAGATCCAGGTGAGAGACACTAGAACAGTCACTTTCCTCGACGTCATGATGTTCACGTACTCCAGTGGGCAGGCTAAAGCTGTGTGCCTATCGTAAGCAATTGTTGCTAACGTTAATAGTGACACCCCGCATGTGGTCATCAACACTCGGTTAGGCAGAAGACACAACACGGCGTCTTTCGAGTCCCAACCGCCAGCGAAAAGAAAGACCTCGACAACGACAACAAACGGCGTTGCCAAGGCGACGAAAATGTCAACAGCTGCTAGAGATGTAATGAAATAGTTTGTGGGCGTGTGAAGACGCCGAAACCGCACCACGCTCATGATGACGAAGAAGTTACTGCACAAAATGAAAGGTACCATAAGACTCACCACAAACACCGCCCCTATTTGTTCTGAGGACCAAACCGTACCCTGATCTGCCCACGACGTGTTCGATACTCGATCACTGAGTGCAGATGTTGTGGTGGAGTTGAACATTTCAGTCATATCACCAACAGAATCTTCCCCAAGAAAGCCTGGAAACACCAATCTCTGAGGTGAATGATCTGTTAGGAGGTCCGATACTTCTTTGGCTGTGGAGAAGGTCTGCGACTCGAGCCCCTCAGCAATGAGGGGTAGCTCTCCAATTGTTGAATCTTTAATAAACCTCTCTGGGAGTCGGTCCAGAGAGGAAAAAGAAGACAATAGAGACGGACCGAAAGAATCTGCAAGACCTCGTTGATCTTCAATAATCTTAACATCGTCACTTGGCAAACCGCGTAACTCATCTTCCTTCAGGGCTAACAACTTGTCCAATTCTTCGTGTTCGATAAGAGTCTCGGAAATGTCTACATTGATTTGGATTCCGTTTTCTTCCATATTAGGAAAGAATTTGCTTGGCGAGGCGGGGAGCGAATAGATTTCTCCCGAGGCTTAGTTAGCTGCTTGCGCTTCACAAAGGTTACTGACATCCATGTAAGTCAATGACGTGTACATGTCTGGTATGACGAGGCGGCGAAGCTCCTCTGGGCGTTGGCACAACTCATTTCCACCTTCGGGTTATCAGCAGAAGTTGCGTTTTTTCTGAAATCAACAAAACAAATGAACATTAGTTAACACGATGATAAAATAGATTAATAACATCCGCTCCTTAACCCTCTGCCCTGAATATCACAGCCCTGCGTCATTGTCGGCGAATAGCGTCCGCGTTTTGCGTAATTAGCTAGACGTAATCGTTGGGTTGGTGTTTTTTCAGCAACTATGTATCTGAGCAAAGAGAGGGAGTAATGTGTAATGAATTAACAAACTTTGTCATACCGGAAACTGATACTTACATTGTGGAGCTGGAGATTGTCACGGGCTGTTTTGTTTGATAGTAATAACAGTAATAATAATAATATTGTTATTATTATTAATAATAG
>NW_004797934.1:257205-258821 GCF_000002075.1 Aplysia californica | reverse complement strand
GAGAGAGAGAGAGAGAGAGTCATTTATATTGTATATATACAATAAAAATGCATTATATTACTGGACACATTACATTTTGTGTATACCCCAATACGTGTGTGCGCGCTTTTTTTTTCATCTAGCAGATGTTTTGCAGACAAAAGGTGCGCGGTTTGCGGGTGCTTTAGGGAGGTTTGTCATTATCTCTTCTCCTTCTTTTCTGTCATGCTACTCTTTTCTCTTTAGGGACATCTCTATCCTTAAGCACTTATATGGCTTATTCTTTTCAAAGTGCCGTTAAACTCTAATTTAAACTTTAAAAACGCAAACAAAAGCTATCTTCCTTCCTTCCCAGAGTTAAAACAAAAGGTGAGCACAGTAAATTTGCGAAGCGAAATGTTCAGAGGTTATTGTATGAGGACTTACTTGTTCTATCTTAACTTGCTTGTGGCTCGATAGCATATTTACGAGATAAAAGTGTAAAGATATAATATACTTTATACAATATTGTGTTTAAAAAAAGTTGTTCCTCTTAGGTGTTCTCTAAAGCAGGTATACGTACATTCTATGGTAAAGTACATTTTAGACCCCCTTTCGGAATTAACTTGACCTACATGTATTTCGCATAAATGGGGTCTCCGCTCTCAGTGGGGCCATGTTATGTGGGTTATTGTGACGTAAAGCGAGAAAGACACTTTTAATTTAACTTTAGAGTAGGTGGGGTTGGGGATGGAAATTAACTTATACCCTTTGAAACAGTAATAATGTTTCATCTTAATAAAATTGGGCACTCGTCAAAATAATGAAATCGAAGAAATCTGAATTTTTACCACATGTTGAGCAATTTAAATCGACTTTAAAAAAACATTTCTGTGTGAATTTTATTGAAAAGGAAAGTTGACCAAAGGCTCAAAAAAGTAATTTTTCAGTTTCCGAAAGGACAGTCAAGCTTTGGAAGTTAACAAATTTCAGCGGTCATTTTCTCGCTAATTTTACTTCTGACACCAGGCGACCACCCACCTCCTTCAATCGCAAGAATTTCTACTTCCATTCAAGACAGATGAGTATTCTTTTTTATTCATCAACAGCAAGGCAAATGAACGGGTTGTGAAATTACACAATTACTCTATGTTCCCCCAAAAATGATGAGCGCCTAATTCCATCGCATCATGACACAATAATATGAATATTCTTGCCATTCTAGCTGCCTCAGAGAAATGGATGGTGCCTGGGCAGGTTTTACCGTAGCGACCCGTCCCGTTGTGGCCAACGTGTTGATGTTTGCTGAATGACACGTAATCAAGGTCTTTCGCTGAAATCTCTAGTGTGTGGCGATTAGACGAAGGCATCCCATGGTCTCCAGATTGCTGCACTCTGTTGCTGCTATCTTACGTCGTTATAAATTAACTCGTGGTTTATTTTGGTCACTTTGGTGTGCTGTCTTGCATTAATTCCATGATACTGGGTTTTTGATGAAAATCACTGTGAAAGTTCCGATTCCTAGTCTTGTAAACAGGTGTTAGTGCAATATAAAATTGAAAGTCGATATAACACTCACAATCTTCTTCTTTTTCATCTTCTTTGTCTTTTTCTTCCTCTCTCTCTCTCTCTCTCTCTTTCTCTCTCTCTCTCTCTCT
>NW_004797934.1:255859-257013 GCF_000002075.1 Aplysia californica | reverse complement strand
AGAGAGAGAGAGAGAGAGAGAGAGAGAGAGAGAGAGAGAGAGAGAGAGAGAAAGAGTGTGTGTGTGTGTTTTCCTTAATAATGTTGGGCCCAACGCTAAGCCCAACGGGAAGGTTTTCTAATAGCCTTGATAGCTGTAACAACATCTCCCAAACTTCAGAAATTGGAGTTACGAAAAGATAACGCTCAGTTCGTGTTTTGATGACCTCACTGTCCATGTCTGCCTACCTATACGTTCTTATACTCTGGGGGTCTAGATCTCTACCTTCTGCAGTTTGTTGACGTTTGGAAGGTCGAGTATAGTCTAGTCGCTCCTTGTTATTCAGTGCATATACCCCGCCCTCTCTATTTTCTGCCTGCCTTATAGGTTTAACAACCGGCCTGATTCCAAACAACCTTAACTCTTTTCATGCCAATAATTGTTACTTTTTCTTCTTCAGGTGGCAAGTCTGGTTCAGACTTTGACGATCATCGTACCCCATTCCCTCTTGTTGTCTGCCTCCTTGATCATCTCGGTTTTTCTCTTCGTGCTATTCGTTGTAAAGTTGTTCTGATTATATGTCGTTCTTTGTCTTCCTCTACTCTTCTTTCCCTCTATCTATAGAATTATTACTCAAAGGTGTAAAAGTGTAGAGAAAAATAGTGGTTCATCGATGCTGGCGTAAAAACGGTTTATTCATAGTTGAGGTGAAAATTTTTAAGTTAACAGGTGGACGCCGGCAATGTTTGGGGGGAGGGGGCGATTTATGTTTCACGTAATAATCATTGACAATTAATTTAGCTTTCGTAATAATTCTACAGCACTTGCGACACAAAAAGCCTCTCGTAAGTACTGAAGATTGGAGGTGTTGTAAGAGAGGAATCAACGCAAAAAAAGAAGGAGAGATGAGGACGATAGATTTTTTTTGGGAAAAAAATGACACACCAGTAAAGGCACCAGCTATCTATCTTTTTCTTACGGTTGGCTCAGAAATGAGCTGTTTGACCACATGCAGACCGTTGGATGGCACGAAGACAAATGTCTTCATTAATATAACGAGCTCTTGATTTATTGCGCGTATTTATTTCTCAGGAGAAATAGATAAGGCCTACAGACATTTGAGATTGGATAGCAGAAGGGGAGAGAGCAGGGAGAGAGAGAGAGAGAGAGAGAGA
>NW_004797934.1:254275-255362 GCF_000002075.1 Aplysia californica | reverse complement strand
AAGAAGAAGAAGAAGAAGAAGAAGAAGAAGAAGAAAAAGAAGAAGAAGAAGAAGAAGAAGAAGAATCTGTAATATATGTTGAAACATCGTTTTCATTATAAAGAGATTTCTATTTGACCCTATGTCCCTCTTATTTAAGTTTCATTAAAATTTCTTTTCATGGGTGATATTACCGTTCTGTTTCACGGTCCCTCCCATTGTCTCTCCTTGCCCGCCAGAGGAAGTCCAACAATGCTTTTTGATTAGCACCACCATGTATCGTGGAGATCCAACTACCCTCGGTCAAAACAAAATTTACAGATCTGATGATCCGACGTTCATATATCACAGGAACAACATTAAGTCTAAAATCTCCTACAACTGCTGATGAGAATAAGGATTTCTGTACCTTTTGTCCTTGGACAAAGACTGACACTCCTGAATAAAAGGATGCTAATCAATCTTCGAATTCCTCATCTTTTAATAGCTTATCAGTTGTCTATTAGAAAGCTTGTAGTAATGTTGGGCGGATGCTCATCCACTGAACTAGCGTCTGAAGTGTAGAGGTTAGTCGATTAATATAGAGGCCTATGTATATCACATCGAGATCATATCATTTTCACATGGATTTTTTTTTCTAATAAGTACTTCAAAACAAACGTCAGTCCTATCACCCTCAGGGTTGACAGGGTCACGAAGCACGTGCCCGCTTGCCTGTTCTGTATGAGAAAAGAAAACCATCTTTGATTAAACGCTATTTTGTGAAATATGATATTGTACGAACGTAGACTTTGCGTGTGCAATGGGTTTCATTGTCAATAATAATGATGGGCCCAGAGATTCATATGGTAGTTATTGATGAGCGAGTGAAATCGAGAAGATTTAAGAAAAGGCTGGCTGTGAACGCATCGTATACTCTGGTCATCTGTAGTATATTTGTCATCCTTATCATCCTTCATAATAGTTGTTATCATCGTTACGATCATCATTGTCATCATTATCATTATCGTCACTCTTCTTTTTCTTTTTCTTCTTCTTCTTCTTCTTCTTCTTCTTCTTCTTCTTCTTCTTCTTCTTCTTCTTCTTCTTCTTCTTCTTCTTCTTCTTC
>NW_004797934.1:250855-253182 GCF_000002075.1 Aplysia californica | reverse complement strand
ATTATTATTATTATTTCTATTGTTATAACATTAACACCCCTCCCCCTCTATTCCTCCCAAATACACACCTGATTTAAACGCCAGTGAGATTGTGAAAGCAATCTTGAGTTTTTCATAGGTTGAAATCCATCTTTCTCAAATCGGACAACATTAGCTCTGAATATTATCGGTCCTTAGGCTTCAGAAATCGAGTCAGTGGCGTTCAAACTAAATTAGATTCAACGACAGAAAACAGTGATAGAGTCGATTTATTTCCTTTCATGACACCGACACCTCTCACTTTCACAATGATTGGTCCTGTCGTTGCTTACGCTCAACATCGAAAAAGACTTAACTGAGGGTTTTTTTTTTCGAAGACATAGCACAGCTTGATCCTCTCTTGTCTTTAGGCCATTCCCAAAGGTGGGACATAACTGTGCCTGATCTACAACAGGGAACTGCTGCTTTTTCTTTCCTGATCCTTACTATTGTCATTTTCCTCTACTTCTTTTGTATGTTTGTCACTCTCTTGTGACCTGCTATTTTGGGGTGCCTTAATAGCAGACCTTGTGCTGTTGAAGCTAGAGAGGTGAGCAGTCTAAGTCTGATTCCCTGTAAAGACTTCTCTGTTGACACCCAACCCTTGGCACTCATATAACCTTTTGCAGTTGCGAGCGCCTTAAAACCCTCTACTATTAAAAAAAAATAAAGTAAAAAATCCTCTCTCGGGATACCAGACAGAGAAGAACATATTCGTATTTCACGAAGGATGAGGGAAAATTCGAACATGATAAGTTTTAACCTTCGTGTGTTTGCCAAGTTCTTGACCAACTGCACCCCTTCGGTCAGACTTTTGGGACTCGAACTCTGCGTACAACAGCGAAGCACCTACCCAATACATCACTAGCATTTGTGTCATCTTCTTAGTTATCACTTACTTCAGTTGAAAGTCTGACGTTGGTATCGAACAAATCAAAAGAAATGTTTTGCCATCATAAAATTATGTACTTACAACTCTTTGTTGATGATTGTGGTGCATTGAACGAAACCACCATTGGATGTAATAGCTAAAATAAAATATGACAATAGTTTATTTGAGGTTCATATAAAGATGCACACAGAATACTTCCTGTTCGACATCATATATTATAGCCTTTGAAATTAAGGTTATTTTAGGTGATTTACACCTCGATCGATACAATTTAGATTGTCATGAGGCGGGCTATTTTGACTATCACGGCTAAATAAAACCGACCTGACTGGGATACATCCAGGTGTACAGTGAGATATTTGATTTAAAAGAATAAAAAACTTCCCAACTCGGGAATCGAACTACCGTCTTCTGCGTTCAACAGCGATCAAGAGCCTCGTAAACTCTACACCATACGCCGGTAACAACAGACAAAACATTTGAGATTCAAAATAATAATCATAAACTTTAAATAAACTTACTTTCGCAATAAGATGGATCCGGAGGATGAGACCAGCTCTCCAGCTCCATGTAAGGAAAAGCACGACTTGTGACGAACTCTGTCTCCCCGAATGATAGTGTTATCGGAATATCGCCGCCAATCACGGGCACAGACATGGCTATGACGCCATTGCTGTCTGTTTCCCCATTGACCCTGAGAAACCTCCCACATTCTGTCACTATATTTATATAGCCGAGCGTCGGCCTCAGCGTAGATGCACGTCAAATGTCAACGCGAACCTTGTGTCAGCGAAGAATACATGCAGACAACAACTGCTTCAGAGATTTCGATAATTGTATTGGCCTTTTTCTTAAACGTAAAAAGGGCGAGTAAAAAAAACAACAAGGGTAACGGACGTCACAACTCAGACACAAGAAAAGGTACATAATCCGCCAGAAAGTTGTTGTGTACGTAGGAGCATTCCTGAGCTTAAAGTCCGGAGAGCTCTCCTCCAAATGCGTCGCTCGCTACCTACCTATCAAAACCGTCAAGCTGTAGGGGGAGTTTCTGTTTCCTTCCTCATGCTTCGCGGTTGTATCTGATCCCATCTCGCCTCTTGACCACTCCCCGAATCCCCTGTGCCACCCATCTCCTCACCCGTCTTCTGTGCCTTCTGTTCTCTATGTACTGCATTTCATTATTGTCAACAGTGCACTCAGTAACATGACTAGTGGTGCCCACTTGGAGGAAGGTCATCGCGTGCGGTTCCATGTTATTGTCTAGTTATTGCATGCGTACGACGTGCATACATACATATCGGACACGCAGGTGTTTTGTTTTAATATGTGAGCGTATGCATGTCTGTATGTATGTGTATTGTGGTTTTGTATGTTTATGCGTTTGTGTGTACATGTGTGCGTGCGTGTGTGTGTGTGT
>NW_004797934.1:246192-247369 GCF_000002075.1 Aplysia californica | reverse complement strand
CACACACACACTCACATACATACTACACCCCCACCCCCACCCACCGTTCACCTTTTTTTCTCTCTCATTAAAAGCCCTGTCCCCTTCTCTTTTTTGTATTTCTCTTGAGCCCTCCGACCCTTTTCCCTTCTATATATCATACTGCCCCTGTGGCTACCATGAGCTGACAGATCTGGCGTTTTTTATGTCGCAATGAGTGCGGTTACTAATGGGCTTTTGAGGCGACCGCCTTAAACAGCCCTTTTGCCAGACAGGTACAAGGTACAGTGGGAATTATGGGTGTGGTTAAGTCTTATAGTAAGTTATAGACATGGCTAGAGCTGATGTTGGATGGGTGGGGGAAAAGAGAGTGGGGGGCGCGGTTGGGGTGGGGGAATGTAGGTAAGGAATGGCAGGGGAGAGAGGGAGTTGAAGGAGGAGGAGTGGTGAGGGGGGAAGGGGAAGGGGCGGGGGAATAGTATGGCCAGAGACTAAGAG
The DNA here is from genome assembly GCF_000002075.1 of Aplysia californica. Taxonomy (NCBI): domain Eukaryota; kingdom Metazoa; phylum Mollusca; class Gastropoda; order Aplysiida; family Aplysiidae; genus Aplysia; species Aplysia californica. The sequence continues at coordinate 246,892 of NW_004797934.1, read as the reverse complement.
GTCGAAAGAAAGGGGATGGGAGGGTTGGTAGAGATAAGAAATGGTAGTTTAGGTGGAGGGGAGAGGAGGAGGGGAGTGCTGGGGTAGAGAGAATGACGGAAGAGAGAGAGAGAGAGAGTGGTTGTGATCGAAATTGGAAAAAAAGGGGATAGAATAAGGGGAACGGGGAGGAGGATAGGGTATCTGACGAAAGAAAAATAAACGTATAAAAAAAGCAAGGAAGAAAAAAAAACAATAGAAAAAAAAGATAAGTGTAAAAACAAAAGGACCCCGACAAAACAAAAACCCAAAACTATTGAAAAACATAAAAATAAACAAACCGTCAATAGATAAATATACGAATTAATTTTCTAAAAAATAAATAAATAAACAAATTAATAAATAAAAAAGCGAAATAAAGAACTCAACTTCATAAAACAAATGAAACCTAAAACAGAACATAAAAAACAACAACAAAAACAAAATTAACGAAGTAAGATGGCAAGTCAAAAGACTGTTACAGAATTCAGAAAACAAACCCAGAGAAGAGCAGTTGCTGGTCTCTCGTCTATGTGCAAGAAAAGTAGAATATTGGAGAGAATTTTCACAACCAAGCTGTCTGCTAGTGTTTACAGAGATTAGACTATTCAGCGTGTTTGTGCGCGAGCGTGCGTGTGTGTATGTGTGTGTATGTGTGTGTATGTATGTATGTATGTGTGTA
>NW_004797934.1:242753-245044 GCF_000002075.1 Aplysia californica | reverse complement strand
GGGGGGGGGGATTCTTTTTCGCAATTTTCTGAGAAGACTGTTCGCAACTAGGCTAAGATCCGAGGTGTTAAATGTGTTAGCAAATGCTTTTGCATATTCAAATGCGTGTTGATCTCCCGGATATGACGTAAAGATTAACGTTATGGAGTTGCTTGCTCAGAGGAACGGATTCAAACTGAGTGATAGAAAGTTACGTAAAGAATATCCGGTATACGTGCTCTCGGGTATTCAAGTTTTACAAAGCCCTCCTCAGTTAAGAGAAACACTTGGTTTTTAAGGCAAATTATGTCCAGGGAAAATTGTGCAGAAGGAGGACTACTATATTCTTTTTGTTTCAACAGTACTTGCGTGTTGTCTCCCAGTTTTTAACTAAAGCTTTATCGTTGTTATGAACAGTCTAATTTGCACGGTTTCGTGTTTTCCCCGAAGCCGAGGCAAATTAAGTTAATCTCCCACGTTGTAATTAGCACCTTATTTTACACAGAATGGTCTTAGCAGAGACTTAAAATCCCAGAAAGCATGTATTTTTATAAATTCATGTCATGTCGAAACTAACTCGAAGAGCAATAACAAAGTTTCATTATAGTGTGCCCTTTTATGGCGAACGCCTGTAATAATATTGAATTATTCTGGAAAATAACTTGTTTACGACATTACAGACACCCGCCCGGAGCTTAATCATAGGGAACTATGCTTTAATGTCAAATCATCAAAATGTTTCAGAAAATGAATTAAAGTAATTTATTAATCCGTCTATCAGTTAACATTCCAGACGACTTTGTGGTCTATTCTTTGTAAGATAATTCTTAAGAGTGTATTGCGTAAACGCATTTAAATATGACTATGGTCGGCAGCAATCACTGTGATGTTTTACTCACCCATCAACACTATATAGCTCATCAGTGGCGTCAGTGGCCTCGTGGGTTCCAATTCAGGCAGGGGCCCAACGTTGTGTAATTGGGAAAGGCACTTTACAAGAATGTTCCCCACTATACCAAGGTCGGAAAAGATGCTCGGCTACAGACAGTTAAAAATCTGGTCATTTTGTTTTTGTTAGCGTTTGAGCACTTGACCAGCTGTTTGCAATGTATGTTTCCCTGGAAACCGAGAATGGTTCTATAATTGTTCCAGGGTCTGATGGGGTTAAAAATAGTGTAAAGCGCATACAGCTTGCTGTCGAGCATGAAAATGCTATTTCTTATCATCATTATCAAGAAAAGCTGCTTAAATTATATTCTGCTTGTGAGGGTCAATAGGACCTCAGTGTGATACAATATACAACATCCCAGCAGATGTTCTCCATAAAGAAGAATTCCCAGTAATTTGATCATTAAATTCTATCAGAATAACCTGACATCAGCGAGGAGGTCATTTACTTGCAGAGCTTCGAAATTTAACGATAAAGAAAAATAAAATACAGCTTAAAAATGGCTAAGTCATTCTGAGGTGACACAAAAGGAAGAACAAACAAACTACAACGACATGTCCATCTACATGTCCACGAGATCTTCACAAAATTCGAAGCACGTCAATCAAGCATGATGACGTGTAATACTTACAGAACCTGTTGATTTGCGTCACGCTCTACATTGTCAACAAGTTCTTAAAGCTATTTATGGCCAATGAACCGGATGGGGAACTGTACACTCAACCGGATCCTCCCATGACTTGCAGTATACAGGATTATACAGCAAATTTGATTTCCTTCGAAAACGGAACTACAACGTCAGCCATTTTTTCTTAGACTCTAAGCTAGAGTGGGAAAGCCATTAACAAATTTTAATTGAAACAACTTACAAATGTAAAACAAATGTGTTGTAAGATTATAACTTCAAACCCATACCACAAAAATACAGAAACAAATTTTATTCTTCCACAAATAGAAGCACGAAAAAATAAAAAGGCTTTTAGACCAACGACAAATGCATGAAAGACCCTAGAAAAAAAGTATTTGACGAGCCAAAAATACAGACATGCGAACACGTTCTCCTGATAAGCTGTCATAAATTCCTGTACATCTTCGTAAATCTGCACTAAGCAAATAAAACTGACCATGTCTTACTGTTGGCGATGTTGCTCCGTAAATTTCAAAAACTGAGTTACGACCTATAAACTATAAACGAAGTGAATAAAAAAAAAAACGCTCAAAAGAGTTATACGATTGGTTCAAATAAATGTATTACCATACATCACATACATTTAGACCTGACAGCTGTTCGTGACTCTCCAATTGAACACCAATGAATATTAAAAGAGAACAATTAAATACATATATACCCAGTATGCGTTTA
>NW_004797934.1:235542-241730 GCF_000002075.1 Aplysia californica | reverse complement strand
GAGGCCGGAGCTTTTACAGTAAAGATAATAACAAAGTTATTGTCAAAATTGTATTTGTAAAGATATTAACTTGGGATATTTGCAAAGAGTCTTTTTTCTTGGCGACAACATTCAGTTTTTTGGCTCTCCTGAAAAAAAAACAAACCTGCACATACTGTAATTGTTCAGAATGACGACAGAATTCTACTCGTATCAATCAAGGCGCTAACATCTGTTCTTCTGATCAGGGCGGGGCGAACGGATGATGACTCATAAAACCATTGCTCGATGACTCACATCAAATCAAGACTGGACATGTTCCAAATGTACTCCCTGCCCCCTTTCCCTTTACCCCCCCTCCCCTTTTCCGCCTTTAGATGTTCGTCCAGGTGTGACCGTCGACAACACACTAGGTCACTCCGTCACGAGTTTATTTTTAAGATCCCATCGTGCCACCACAGTCTGCTGTTTGACATGGAGCTGGATTCAGTCACATACAGAGTCATTATTTCTTACGACGTTTGTGAGGTTTATACATTAATTGTGGTCCTTCTTTACATTTTCCACTCCCTCCCCCACCCCTCTGCCCCCCCCCTTTCCTCCTTATCCACCGTCCAATTTTCTTTAATTTCTCTTGCTCCTTGTTTTCAAGCCCCTCATTCTCCCCCCCCCCTCCTTCCTCCTACTTATTCACCTTTTCTTTCTTTCTCGATTTTTCTTTCTCTTTTCCACAAATTAATGCTCTCTTTCATAAACCACCATACTCTGCCCCTTTTCTGTTTCTCATTTTTGGTAGCTCCTACAGAATACAGTGGTGAAGAAACAGGAAATGAGGTGTCAGATGTTATAAAAGGCCAGTTTAGAGCAATAAAATTAGGGACAATAGAAAACTGCGAAGGCTAACGCTTGATTTTTAAAATCCAAAGATTGAAATTTACTGACGTTGTTTAAAAATAGATAAGCCTGTCCACTGTGAAAGGACGCAAACTGAAATAGTTTGGACACATAAGACATGCAAGTGTGTCCTACGAGGCATAGTTCAAGGAGACGTAATGAGAGGAGGCAGAAGAAGATATGGAAGATAACATTAATCCCAGAGTGGTCATGCCCGAACATACGAGTGATACGAGGTCATGAGCAAGTCCAACAATCGAAAGGGGTGGAATTAGGTTAGTGAAAATGTTATGTCAACCGTGGAACTCCAATTGATAATTATGATAGCCATGATGATCCAAGCGGACATGAGTGTTCTGAAAAACTACGCATTGCTGGAAACCTTGAACAATGCTTTATTCTGTTTGTTTCTGAGTGCGTATACGACTGAGAGACTCTCGATTTACAGGAATTTCGATGCTTCACACTGCTAAGAACAGTAACGATTGGTATCCACCATAGTGGTATCTGAAAGTAATACAACACTAACCTCCCCATGTGACACGCCACCATAGCCCACCAATTCAGGAAGCATGAAGCATAATATATATATAAGTTGTGCGTATGTTACCTTTCTTAAATTTTACATACATAGAGGTAAAAACTTATACGTTATGTAATTGTTTAAGTTTTACTTCAGCATAGACAAAATCCAAATCAATTAAGAGACTGGCTGCTTCGATCATGCCAATTTAAGAAAGGTAACATACGCACAACTTTTACAAGGAAACGTACCCTTAGATAAATAACACAATCGAGACCGGATAACTCAAACATGTCGAAGACTGACAAATCGCTAGCCAAGAATTACAAGGTTCTATCTGCTCAGTACCTTGTTTCGAGAAATTTGACGTGAAAAATTAATAGTTTCATAACATGCCAAACCGTTTCAATTGCAGTTCTTTAAATATCTTGACAACGACTCCGAATTATCTTACGTTTTGATAGAACAGAAAAAACATTTGGTTTCTGAACTCAAAAGCGGCCAAACATTTCAGATATAACTTGGTAATTTTAAGGTAGTGAAATGTGTACACATCCATAATTACAGTTTTGGTGACCCAAAAATGAAAAATTTAAGAGACCTCTGTTGGGGATTGGTAAATTATTGTACGAGCTATCCCTGATTTCGTGTTGTTGTTGGGTTTTCTTTTCGTGTTCATGATATCTAAGCTTGACAATAATTTATTATGTACCATCTAACAGGGGTGATTGACTTTCAGCGGACTTCCGTACAACTTTGAACGTGTTCCCCAAACAAGTCAGCAAGGTCAAGAGGTGACCGTGGGCAGTTTAAAGGACGGATGGTAGCTGTTTCAAAAGGGGGAATCCCTTCGTGATCCAGTGTTGAAACGAAAGTACAGCCAAAATTGTCATTTTTTGGAAAGTGTTTTACAGCGCTGTCAACTGAATAAGGTCATCTGAGCGAACGGGACACATTAAGCATTTTTTTAGTTTGATAGGAATTAATTTTGAGTTATGCCCAGGTGGCGGCTCAAGCCTACTGTTATCGGTTTCAGGACCAACAAGTGATCTTTAATGGGCACAACTTGCACACGCAACCTCCGGGTTTTTTTCCCCATTTTCTGAGAAGACAAGGTGTTAGATCCTACCTACTCTGAGATCAGGGGTGTGGCTGAAAGGCAACCATAAGAAGGAACCCATAAGTAGCTGCAGAAAGGCTGTAGAAAGCCCAGAAGAGGAGGGGGAAAAGCAGAGGAGGGGGGCAGAAAGCGGAGACGAAAGCAGACGACAGAACATGGTTAGAAAGCAGCAAAGGAGGTGAAAGGGAACGTCGCTGTAATGTTTTGAACCCGGGAGTGAGAGGCAAACACCTTACCTCTAGACCTCGAGAGCCCACAGAAACTGTCTAAAACGGCTTCCCTTTGTCAAGGAGAAACATGGCCGACTTATACAGGTGAGTGTCTCATGCGGTGTTCACACATATAGGAGTAGAGTTGACGAGCGATTCTCGATAAGATAATGCCAAATTCGTGTTTCATCGAGACGATCATCTGACCATGACTGTTGACTTTATTGTGTCGGTGAGCACTCGGGGAGACGCTCGCCGAGCATTACTTTAGGACGGCGAGCATCTCGCCGAGCGTCTCGCCTAGCAATTAGTTTGAATCCTGGCCACTTGCAGAGCCATGAAACGCAGCGGCCGAGTAAAATTTCATACGCTGACAAACTCACCGTCCATGCCTATCATCTTGCCGACCGTCGCCGAGTTAGTAGGCGAGTAATGTTATACTATATAAAGAGGGGGGGGGGGCAAAATGTTTGTACTCATTCTTTCAACATGTCTCATATGACACAGACGATGGATGTATACTTCATGCATATATAATAATGATACCCTTTCTGTTGTGCTGGTGCTGTAATAAAGTGAAGCCAGAGGGCTCGTGGCTCGTAATACCAGGTGAAACTAGTACCCTGGACGCCGCTACCGGCGCGAGGAGCGTAATTACAACTCGTATTGTTGGATACACCACTGTCCAGGTTAGTATCTCGCCGCTACCCGCGCGAGAAGTGTAATTACAAACTGGACGCTACCACGTAGGACAGGGGAACCTTAGAGTGGGGCGTATTTATAACACCTTGCTGCCTCAAAATCAGTTCAGTCCCTAATTTGTAAGATCACGAAGAACGATATTGAGGAGCGTCTCTTGCGCGTTAATTGTAAACGCGGGAGAGTGCACAAAGATTTGGAGCGTTCAAAGCCCATACGTTCTTGGGAACTGGGGAAAGAAGAAACAACCATCCGGGTCACGGCACCAAATCGAGCTGGTGTGTAACAGTATTAAAAAGGTGTTGTTGCACTGGTTACACCACTCTGACACGTGATCGTATAGGTTATGTCAAAGATCACAAGAAAACTTCACGCTGTAATATTTTTGAAATATTTAATCATCAACAACAATAAAATGTATGACGTTTACAAAACATGCTACTAGCTCCAAGGACCCATAATCTACAGAAAGGAAACTACTATTTCCTGAAACACTGGTTATAACATTTGTCGAACTGACAAGAATATTGTCACTACCCTTCGCCTAACCTAGTCTAGCTCCTACCTCTATGTCCTCTTAGTATACTCTAGTCTGGTCTCCTCTAGTCTACGCTAGTCTCTCCTAAATCTGATCTGCGCTAGAATCTGCCCTTCTACCTTCGGACCCAAGGTATATAAGGCCCTAGCGTCGTAATGATCCCGCTTTGATCAATCAGACTTCAATAGGTACCTTCTGGATGATTGTATCTTCTTTCCCCAGTTCCCAAGAAGGTATGGGCTTTGAACGCTCCAAATCTTTGTGCACTCTCACGCATTTACAATTAACGCGCGAAAGACGCTCCTCAATATCGTACTTCGTGATCTTACAAATTAGGGACTTAACTGATTTTGAGGCAGCAAGGTATTATAAATACGCCCCACTCTAAGAATCCCTGTCCTACAGGATGCCGCCCTGGGTGGTGGCGTCCAGTTTGTAATTACACTTCTCGCGCGGGTAGCGGCGAGATGCTAACCTGGACAGTGGTGTGTCCAACAATACGAGTTGTAATTACGCTCCTCGCGCCGGTAGCGGCGTCCAGGATACTAGTTTCACCTGGTACACGAGCCACGAGCCCTCTGGCTTCACTTTGTTACAGTGCAAGAAGAGGAGAAGAGGAGGTAGAGGAGGAGGAGGAGGACCTGTTGGGCTAGACAATGGCTCATAAGAACTTATGACAGTTTGAGAAGCTGATGGCTGAACTGCAAGTTGAAGATGTAGCATCCTTCAGGAACCTCCTCAGAGCTTCTCCATATTTTTCCAAGAACTTCTTTAGAAAATTGGCCCCACCACCCACACGGCAAACACTTTCTGGAGGCAGTCACTGGAACCTGACATCAAGCTGGGTTTTTTTGGTCACTCTTCGATACCTGACTAAAGGAAATAGCTACATGCTCGTCGTGTCAACTTTCGCACGCCGTGCTTGAATAACTCAGACTCCCCGTGCAATAATTTAACCCGCAGAGTATGAAATTTAACACGACTACCATTCAGATCTCGTCGGCGTGTCACTGTCACTCGGCAACTTACGTAACTTTGCCCGCCGAACTATTTCTGACACTCCCCGAGTCCTCCCCGAGTTTCCCCGAGCGAGTATTTGACTCGGCGACTCATTTTTCGCTCAATGAAAATTTTAAGCATCTTTGAAAATTGCGGCAAGGTTTCCGTGTAATAATTTCACACGGCGAGCATGAAATATCACTCGGGGAGGGACGCCGATTGCTAGGCGAAATGTATCCAGAGTAGCCCCGACCTGCTGGACTGAGAAATTTTGTCTTACTCGACTTCTGTATGTGTGAACACCGCATTACACAGTGTCATTGTAAAGTTTAAAACAATACGCATGGAAAGTGTTTATTGTACAGGTTGTTGTCTTATACAGGTGGCCGTTAGATCATTTTGACGGTAATTGCATTAACGATATGTATTGCTGTAAAAGTGTCCCTTTGATACGTTGTTTTAGGCCAATTAATCAAAATTACGGTTCACGGTTCGAACAATTACCATCATCTCAGTTTTCTCTTCGTTCTAGTTTCGGTGTTAGTAATCATCCAGGATCAGTTGCCCGTAGCTATTATGAAACGGGATCGTCATACAACTTCCCACGCTGTGCAGGGTTGGTACAGTTTAATCCTGATTAGGTGAGAAAGAAACACCCAACGACGTGCGTGCTCAAACAGAACTCATGTGGCTCATTTCTTAGCTGCTGATGAAGTCTTGAGATTAACCATACTAGTGAAAATTTTCTTTTCGAGTGAACCGATAGCTCATGTAAGACAGTTGCGTTAATTAGGTCTAATCCTTAAGCCCTTTTTAATATTACTATCAAGTCGGCGATTAGATGAGTTATTCCTATAGATTTCAAATGCCCCGTTTAACGGCTATGATGAGTCAACGGACAATTTTTGTTTCTTTTATTCGTTGTTTTTTGAAAGATTAAAGACATTTTAAGCTAGGGTTTTGAAAAACTAATCCCTCAGCCACGTTTATTTGTTGTTCTGTTAATTGTTTTTTGTTTGTTGTTGTTCTTTTTACTGTTTCAGTGTATTCTTCACGTTTTCCAAATTGCAGTATCGTTGTCAGACTCACAGCGTGACAATAAAAAAAAAAAAAGAATATTTTCACATACGGTACATAACATTATGCTTTACGTAAACGCATGTTAAATAATCTTAAACTTAAAATAACACACACACACACGCACACATACACACATATATATATATA
>NW_004797934.1:232565-234409 GCF_000002075.1 Aplysia californica | reverse complement strand
TATATATATACATACACACACATGTATATCTGCCGCACTCTCTTGGAAAGGTACAAAAAAGCTTCACAACCGGGCATCAAACTCTTGTCTCCCATTTACCACTGAAGGCATACAACAATGTTCACAGTAGTGTTGAAGAATTTTAATAAGTGTGTTTGACCCCACCCCCACTCCCTATTAAACAAACAACGATATAACAACATATGATCAATATTTGGATGAACTCTCAATTTATGAACTTTAAAACAAAAAATTCAATCCCCCGCTTTAATTGCTTTCCAGTTTCATTCGTGTGGATCACAGATAACTTAATACGCTTTTCAAAATTATTCTTAACGTTAAATTGAAATGAATTAACTTAATGCGTAATTTACAAAATCCCGTTGCGTATGTGAAAAAACAAGATAAACTAAAAAAATAATAGAGCAATATAAGATAAGACGATACGATGTCCATAATCCTGGTAATTCACTGTCTAAAGCAGCGTATAAAATGCATCACGATACGGTGGAATCAGGCGCTTTTTACATTTTGGGCATATGGAGTTACTGGCATGATTTTAAAGCTTGCTTATTTAGCTTGTTTTTGAGAAAAAAAAATCCGTTCGTCTACCTTGAATTATTTGAGATTGAAGGAGGTGGGGCATCACTTGGTGTCAACGGTAAAATGGGCGAGAAAATGGCCTCTAAAGTTTGGTGACTTCCAAAACTATAGTATCCTTGGAAACTGTAAATTTACTTTTTGTTCCTTTGATCAAAATTTGTCAGAAAAATTCAAGCTGGAATGCGTTTTTAAGTGAACCTAAAAGATGTAGAGCGCAAAACAAAACAAAAAAGTTGATAAGAATTGCCCAGTTGGCGAAAAGCTGTCGATTTATTTGACTTCATTATCTTGCCGAGAGCCTGGTTTCACCCTGAGGCCACACAAAGGATTACAAGATAACAGGTCTGCAGTTCAGGGGCAGATGATCCAATAAACCCTTACATAATGATTTTTCCCCTATAAACATAATTCTTCTTTCCTATTTCTTCGTCAGACCTTTCTCCATGTGAGCTAGTGGAAAACAATAAAATTAATACAGTCAACCTGTATTAGACAATCGCCTGTACAAACAGCCACTTTCCATTTTCTCCCTTGCATATTATTTTGTACAATATAATGACACTGTGTAAGACGACTACCTGTCTAAGACAGCCATGGTTTTCCTCGACGATGAGCAGCCGCCTTAAACAGTTCCCATTGTTGTCCCACCGTGCAAGGCCCATGCAAGGATAAAATCACTAACTTTAAAGTTTAAGTTAAAAAGAATATCGTCCTGGTCGTTTAAAGTGCTGAGAAAAAGCAAGACAGGCAGGCAAGAAAAAATAGAGGAAAGTACAGAAGTAGAACCTAACCATGGTGTCCCCTAAACACCCACAATCTTTATCTTAAACTTCTATGTTTTGATGAAAATGGTTTATCATATTTCGTGGCGTATCTTTTATGTCTTCCGTACTGTGTCCCTTTTTTCTCTTTTCTGAGCAAAGCTTTCCTCCCCAACTGTATCTGATTTATCTGTACATAGTTGAGCGTTCGATTTCCCATTAAACATCGAAAGGCGGCTAATGTATACAGGCATTTATCTTTTTTTGAATTCGCAATTTTCTAAAGTAATCGCCAAACTCGAGTCGTTTACGAAATTAATGTTAAAAGGAGCGCCACTATGGCATTGGAACGCCTAATATCAGTGGACGACACAAATCGGAAATTCCAAACGTTTTCGAAAAACGAAATCGCGCTTGACACTAAAGAAATGAGGAACGCACGAAAACACACACAAACACACACACAAACACACACACACA
>NW_004797934.1:230222-231984 GCF_000002075.1 Aplysia californica | reverse complement strand
TCTGTCTGTCTGTCTGTCTGTCTGTCTGTCTGTCTCACTCTCCCCCCCCCTCTCTCTCTCTGTTTTGTCCAAATCGAAAATAATATTGCCAGGTGAAATGTTCAAATTGTTTTGTTTTCTTCTAAGTCATGGGACTTTTTCATTGAACAAGATTGACACTACTTTACAACAATCCATCTTACACCACCAGCACCACCTCCAGCACCTCCTCTCCTCCCCTTTTTAAAGATAGCACATTTGCAGTCCTGACAGCGTGACAATGTATTACAAGAACAGACTAGTTTTTATTGGACCGAGAACACTGATTTTTTTCTGTTTAGTTGATGTAAAAGCAATAGTAGCACTCATGGCAAGAGACACGTAGGTGTCTGTCACCTTGTTGAAATCGGCCTTTTGTCTGTTATGAAGATCTGTTGCTTTTTGTAACTATTAGGGATATTGTTAAGCTTTGCACAGCTAACAAGAGGCCCAATTTCCAATCTCTGCACAAAAGACGTCCAGTTGGCTATACATATCACGTATGCAAGCTGGCCATTGTTTAATCTGAGGGTCAACTTAGTACAATGATAGCTACACAGAAAGATAATAAGACAACTGACAACTAACTCTTCATTAGCATACCACCTGTCTCTTCCATTCGCGGTTTTTGACAGGTCATTACAAAGCTTCGACTGGCCACTTTGGACTTTGACCCAGCCGAACAATACAATCACTAGGGTTTGATAGACAGGCTGCTTCAGGTATTTGGGTCACGTGCCTCGTAAACCAGTGACGTATTACGTTTAATGCCATGGCGACATTATAGCTCCGTGACAATAAATGATGACTACTGTTCAGCCCGTCTTCGGCCAGTTTCTCCCTCTCCTCCAGTTTAAAAAAAAGGTGGACTATCTTCCCATGGACCCCTTGTCATCCTCTTCCCCCCTCCCCCCGTTGTTTTGCTACCACCCTGGCATACCTGTGATTCGTAGGTGTTCGTGGCGTCAACGGACTTTGACGCAAACTGATCCAATGGGTATTACTTGATCAAGGACTGTGTAACCCCCGAGCATCAATGACGTCACAACATTCGAGGGCCCACCCAATGAAGATATATTGCTGCCAAAGTAAACAACTTGTGTTCTTAAAAAAGAAAAATTCGGTGATGCTTAGCCTATGGCATTACTATCAGGTATTCAAATTTAAACCTTCGAATGGCTGTTAATAAAATAAAGACACGGCTACAGCATTTACACGTACAATGTGTGTATAAGAGACATCATGACGTTTTGCTTAAATACAAACCGCCGTTTCCGAAAAAGAAAACTCAAACCCTCATCAGTCATGCTTAAGTAGTGTAGTACCAGTTTGCATCATCTTTGAAAGTAATTTTTCATATGAAGCTAATCATGCAAGATCATATTATTGTGTTCTCTAGAGTACAATTATTATTTTATTTGGGAGTACACCTATCTATAGGTTATTATCTAGAGAGACAATCGTACCAGGGGACGAACTCCTAAATTGAGGTGTAATAAAATCAAAACAGACTGAGCTACAGACACTTTGCGGGAAAAATGATATGATTAAACCCGTTTAAGGGATGAAAACCAAAACTGTGAAACTCATTGGAGTATTTCCCCTTTATGCGTGATGTTTTGTCCAGGAAACCCAGGCCCCGCCTTAAAATACCAAACAGTTCGTCAAGTAAGGCATTTCATAATGGAAAGTACTCACGAGGTCAAGATAGGGTTATCTTCGAGAAATTGTTATAGAACGCCCC
>NW_004797934.1:216625-228141 GCF_000002075.1 Aplysia californica | reverse complement strand
AAAAAAAAGAACAGAAATTCCTCTGTGCCACCCCTCTGTCGTCGTTTCACCCCCCTCCCCCTCCCCAAATCTCCATAACCCCTTTGACCTCAGTGATCAGTCGTCGCTTGTAAACAACAATGTCTCGTAATGGATGGCCCAACCCTACGTTAAAAAGCGAGATCCCAGCATGGTACGATGACGTCATTCATATCATATTAATAAATCCCAACTTAACGGATGACCCAGATCTGAAGCCATCAAAGAAAGATGTGGAAATGGGACAGGGGATGTAACGGAAGGCTCAATATTTAGGTTAAGTACACTCTTGAGGTGTAAAAGTTTTGCCGAAGGCGAATTTTGACATTAAAAGGACATAACCTAGGCCCTTCAACCCCCCCCCCCTTATCCTCTTTAGGGCGCATTTTTTCAGAAGAAAAGAATCACTCCTGCTTTTGTTTAGTCTCCCCCCCCCCCTTCCACCGACAGCCTTTTTTTTCGTTCAAAGCTGTCAATCTTGTCGGTTAAGAGAGGTGGCAACACGTAGAAATAGATCTATTTATTTTGATTACACCATCCTTCTCTCAACTTCTCTATTGACAACACAATAATTGTGTTCTCATCAAATCAGCAAAAATTAACGATAAAGGCCTTCAAGTAGGTTTACCACCCGGGGCAGCGCCACTGACTGTAGTGTCTTTAGGCCATTCCCAAAGGGGGGACTTTTCTCGTTCAACCATAGTAGAATTGTAATTGAGCTGACTCATGTCACGCTCATAACGGTGCCTGATCTACAACAGGGAACTGCTGCTTTTTCTTTCCTGATCCTTACTATTGTCATTTTCCTCTACTTCTTTTGTATGTTCGTCACTCTCTTGTGACCTGCTATTTCCGGTTTCGGTGGGAGTTCAGAACTCTTTTAACGAGAAGGATGTTTGTTTGTTGACTAGAAATGTTACTATTCTTTGTCCAAATTGAATGTTTAGTGCAAAGAGGGTATTACTACATTAAATACAAAAGGTGCCAGATCTTAGCCGCTCATAATACGCAATTTGTGACAATAATACAAATATCCCTCGGTAGGAAAAAATCACATATAGCTAAACAAACATGCGATCTCCGACAAAAGATCTTAACTCTTCGAGTCGGGATCGCCACTTAAGCGACGTTTTGGAGGTACCGATTTCGCCAACCCCAAGATCTACACCTTGCTTTCTGTTAGACGTACACCAATTTTAACTCATATTGTGTTTTTCTGTCCAATCCCAAATACAAGTAGTTTGAGTGCTCACACAAACGAATCCATCAAGTTTTGACTGATTTATAGCCGTTTTAGGTAACAACACCCTTCGCGCTTCGGTGCATACTGAAACGGTCAATAAATATTTCTGCCTATATGTTTTTCATGTGTTTTTAATCAGGTCTAATGGACGACGAACACAATCTAAAAGTACATTAATGAAAGTCACTGCAAACTAAGTTTTTCTTCGATGTAAGCATAAAACGGGTTTTTTAAATTAGGAGATTTACAGCATTCACCTGAAACATAAAAAAGATTTGCTTTTTTCATCAACACCACACTTGCAAAACACACACGTACGATGGAACTTGATGTGAGAACTTTTTTTTTAGACTCACGTGGAGAGTCACGTGGAGACGGATCGACTGTCTTGGGAGGAAGTCTACAAGCTTTCTCTGAAATGTGGGGACAGGGTGGTGTAGCTGTCTCAAAATGAGCAATTTGTTTGCAAGGGGGCAATAAATCATTTATTGTTGTGGTCCTTTGTATGCACCCAAGGTCGCTGCTTAATAAAGGGCCCAAATACAGAAACCGTTTCTCTTTCCAGGATCAAGATCATTCCAAAAGATAATGTTTGGTTGCCAGCCCATCTGAATGTAATGCACACTTAAATGCGTCTTAGATAATTAATAAATTAGGGAGATTTTTTTTATGCGGGCAGACAAAAGTGTACAAGCTATAAGAACTAAGGACAGCAATGGGATAGAGGGAAGGCGAAGGTAGACATGTAATTTATATTTAAAAAATCCCCACCTCCCAACCCCCCCAACTAAAAACAAAAACAAAACAGAAACCATAACAAAGCCATAGCCTCTGCAGTGATCGTCTTCGAGAAAAAAATCAACAAAAACATGCTGCCAATGTAAGTGCGTTTAAGGCAAGATTTATCTGGAGGGGGAAAGGAATGGCAGTTTTAGTAGTCAAGATGAGGTGAGTACTTTTGAAGACTCACGTAGAGACGTCCAGACGGTTTTGGGAAGAAATAATATTGCACAGGCTAACACAAAAATGTGCGGGTGATTTACTGCTCTTGAAGAGAAAAATGATGTAGTAGCCGACCATAGATTACCAGTTGTTTCTTTGTACTACCCACAACAAGTCTAGTTTGATAAGTGTTTTACGGCGCTCGCAACTGCATAAGGTCATATGAGCGCTCGGGACACACCTAATATTTTCAGTTGGAAGGAAATTTTGAATTTTGCCCGGATGGCGGCTGAAGCCTACTCTTACCGATTTCGGACCACTGAGGGATCTTTAACGTGCCCAACTTGAACACGGGACCTCCGGTATTTTTCGCCCTTGTCCGAGAAGGCTAGGTGTAGATTTTTCCTACCACAAGATCAGGGGTGTGGCTGAAAGACAGCAGTAAGAAGGAGCCAAGGAGAAGCAGTGGAACAAGTCTAGTCTTTTCTGGCACTGCACTAACTTTATGACATTACCACCTCACTTTTTCAGCTTTCGAAATCTAGACGAAATGATAAGGTTAGTTTCAGATATTACAGTTCCCTCACATCCCAATTGCGCCATAACATTTTGTTTTGTCTAAGTTAACTCAAAATAAATTTCAGTTTTAAAATGTCCAAGTCAAATACATTGCACGCGTATAGTTTGGGTTTAGCATTTTTTTACGCTCTGATCAACACAATTTAAAGAACCTCGGCAGCTGGCTGATTTAAACCTAATGACATCAGCCATTGCTTGCACACAGGCATCGGTATGATTATTTCATTAGTTCTTAATATTATCGTCATTCACACATTGCCATTCATTAATTCTCTTTAGGGGGAGGGGGGGGGGCTACACGTGAAGGCTATCTCGCTTATTACGTAGTTTATCAAATTTTGCCATATTTTACACATATAACAATCGTTAAGGAGTCTTAAAATCCGCACTCACATCTGAGAAAAAAGTTTTATTTCCATGGATACGGCGGCCATATTGGATTTTGTTGACTTGTTTTATGTATTGAATACCGAATTTATCGTTCACAAAAAATTGATGTTTTTTTTTTTTTGCATGCATGCTAGCAAACATTAGATCTAGAAATTTCTTGGTTGATTTTTTTCCTAAACGAATTAGAAACTTTTAAATGAATTTTTTCCTGGGGTAGTATTCATGTTTGCCAAAAATCCGTGAAAATCCACACTCCAGACACCACGAACAAAAATCTATTCACTATATCAAATATTCAACAAAATAAAATTTTAGCATTACATATTTTCTTCATTCTGTGAAAATTTCATGGAGATTGGATGAAAAATGGTGGAGCAATTTTTTTTAAAGTATAGAGAAACGCGTTTTCAGAAAACGGCCGAAAAATAAAAAAAATAAAAAAATATTGACTTTATAAAGAAATGGTGGTGACAAACATGCCAGGAATGGGTAGAAAGAAGGCTTTTAGGGGTTCTCATGAAAAGGAATAGTTGTAGGAGAGGCTGAGGAAGCTAAAAATGCCCGCAACTCAAATTCCATAATTATGAGCCAAATCAGGGGAAGTGTGATCTAATTTGGAATGCTTAAAGTCTCCTACTTTACAGTATTATGACGTCAAAGGCATTCGCAAGGGGTACAAATTCCCATCTAGCTGATTAAATTAATCAGTAGAGCCTTCACAGCACATCAATTGAAATCTTCGACCTAAATACAACCAAACCCTCTCTGATACAACTGTTCGACATGTATGAGCAAGCAATAACTATTGTAATACCTTTGCTGTAGTGAAATGATTTTCATGATGATGGCTTGGATTTGGCTGACGCCCGTACGTCGTCAGCTCAGTTGTTCATCAAGGTTTCAATTGCACCAAAGCTGCACTCACACTAGACAAAACAGTTGAGCTGAATAGCAATTAAAGACGGCAGGGTATATAAAAAGACGACAGTATCAATCTCCATTTTAACTATTTTTGTCGTGGCCATTAAAAAATAATGGCTGGTTCCATTCTGTCCATCAAAAACTTTAAAAAAAATAAAAAAAACCGCCGTTGTCATACACCAGCGACATATTGAAAACAGCTATACAGGCAAAAAATACGCATAGCAGTACACATACGACGTTAAGAAAAGAAAGACTTTAGCCCACAATTGTTTTTCCACTGTCGTAATGTATAAATAGGCGTCATTCATTCAGATTCCAACATAAAGGAAGAAAGTGTAAATTTGACCACGAGAAAATCCTTAGGTGTCGCGTTCTCATATGTTTCTTAAACTAGTCCTTGTTCTGAAACAAGACCTTCTAAATCAAACTGAATTAGAATGGATGAACAGAAAAAGCAAGGACGAAAAGAGATCGACGTCAATCAAATCTCGTTATTCTAATCTGACATCATGTCGCGCCCTTGCTTGATCGTGACTTGTGAGATAAATTCTGTTCCCATGATGTTCTTGACTTCCGGTTTTCAGTTTATCCGATGGAATGGCTTTCTCGTAAAATCGTGAGGACAGCGTCTCACTTTAACGACATCGACAATTTAATCAGAAAGAATAGACCTAAAATTGTTTGCTCAAAAGCGTGAGGTGACATGTTATCCCTTTAGCCTTTTAAAATTACCCCTGTTAAACATTTACCAAATAATTTAATACTACGCCCCCGCACTTCATAGAACACGACTCACAATACATTTTACACTGTAGTATGTATTACCTCCTTACTGAGATCCTCTACACAGGTGCCTCGTGGCGTCTTGGTTAAGTGCTTTATCGTCAAACGTGGAAGAACTGAGTTCAATTTTTGTGTGGGGAGAATTCTTTATCTTGGTCTTTCTATTCATTATAACTTCACATTTGTTTGACTGGTGGTTTATTTTATATAATTTGTTGAATGGGAAATCTAACAACAATAATCAACCAACAGTTGAACAGAAATACAGTTATGAGTCAACTTACTTTTTACTTTTACTTTTTCATCTTCTGTTGCCGTTAAGCGTCGAGGGGAGATGCAGTTTTCTATGGTAGACCTGTTCCGCAGCTCTTTCAGTTGTGATATTATGTTTTCTCAGGGTTTCCTTGACACCCTCGATCCACCTTTTGCGTGGCTTCCTCTTCCTTTATAGCCTGTTATAGGCTCTCGAGGCTGGTTGGCCCGGTGACGTTAGTATCAGGTGGCCAAACCATTTTATTCTCTGTCTTTCTATGTAATGCAGGCAGGACTCAATGCCAGTAACTGCTCTTACTTCTTCATATCTCTGCCTGTCTCGTCTTGTGATGTTAAGGGTTTTGCGGGGACATTTCATTTCGCATGCCGTGATTTTGCTTTCATGGGTTTTACTTAATGTCCAGGTCTGGCACTGGTAGCATAATGTTTGTATGAATATTGAGGTGATAAGCTGTCTCTTTGTGTCCAGGGAGATGTTTGTACGAGTCAACAAGCGTTCAAAATTGATACGCTCACGATTTTCAGTTTGTGACTATTCCCATTTTCCCCGTTGACTCCTCGCTTGAATGTGTATCCTTCTCAGCACGGGCCCAAATTATTTGAACTGTGTCGATTTGGGAATCGGGTGAAAAAAGGCCTAAATTTAAAGATAAAATCTCTTTAAAATAGCAAGCAGTCGTTGGTGAATAAAATACTCAAACAAAAACACACCAGCTGATAGATTTTATAAACGCAAGTTGTTTAAAAAAATACTAGGTAATAAAGCAAACTGAAATATCTTACCCCAAAACAGTATAAAAGTGACCCTGACTAGAAAAGATCTACACCCAGCAAAGTATGCAACAGAAGGGGACTTTATTACAACCAAAGTGTAGTGTTTAATAACTTTATAAAAACTCTTTTTTAAACTGATGCTGAAGATCGCTCAATGGAAATTTTAAAACTACATTGTATTTCATAAAAGCAGCTCCAAATTGATTTAAGGTATTGAAAACGTGTATTGGCAATGAGTAATTTATATGAAATCTTGAATAGGTACGGTCTATGTAAGAATAGGTAGAAGAGGGAGCTCTCGTGGTCAAGATGTTAAGGTATTTGCCTCTCATTCAATAAGTCCCGAGTTCGAATCAGGATAACGACGAAACATTTTCTCTTCTAAAATTGTCTCCTTTTACCTCCTTTCATGCTCTCTAACAATGTTCTGTCTTCTACTTTCGTCTCCACTTTCTTCCCCACCCCCTCATCTCCTTTGCCCCCTCCTCTGGGCGCCTGACTGTCTGCAGCCTTTCTACTGCTACCCCTTGGCGCCTTGCTGCAGTCTTTCAGCCACACCCCTGGTCTTATGGTAGGTAAAATCTAACACCTAGCCTTCTCGGATAGATTTTGATTTTTAAAAAAAAGAGATTTTAAAAGTAAATCTATTTAAAGTGTTACCATGGCTAGGATTTGATCAGTAGTAAAATGATTAACCAGAAGCATACACAGTTTAATGATTATTCTGATGGTGTCAAATGGGGCGTTAAAACACACTATATCATAATAGCCTACATTCTTTACAGAGTTTAACTTCTGGTGTCACGGTGTGCCCAAATGTGGAGATTCTAACCACAAAACAAAGGCTTATAGTGCTGAGGCATTTCGACCCAGCTCTGTTACAACAGCCTGAGAAAACACTTAAGCCCAGGAGAGACAGATTAACAGAAGGTAATAAATTAATTCTAAAAGCCCTTCCCTCGAAATGGCCCAATGAGAACCTGTCACAGAATTAGAAAAGCATCAGAAAGCCCAATCTTCTCCTCGAGACGGGCACTGCTGGCGGTAACATCAAGCTACAATAAAACGCTAAAAACTAGTACGCTGCTTCATTGTTCCTGTTAAGCAGTTTTTGTTTTGTTTGTTTTTCTTTTATTGTATATTTTTTAAAGACTCCATGGACACCATTTTGATCATTTAGGAGGCGGGCTTCTGACCTTGCCTGTCAGGGTCAACCTAGCATCAAAACCGAGATACTCAATAAAAGATTTCTCCACACTTGGGAATCGAACTCGGGTCTCCTGCGTACGACAGCAAAGCGCTAAATCGTTGCACCACAGACGCCGGTAGATTTGGGGTTAAGCAGGGTATGAATAAAAAGAACAAAATAAGGGAGATTACGCCCTTCTAATTGTTTGTAACAACCAAGCCTGACAAGATCACGTCATGTTGTTAGATATTCTGTTTCTTGTTTGTAGTCGTTAGTAACACGTGCAGTGCTGTCAACTTTTGGAAATAGAAAAAAATGAAACCTGCGCGCACGCACACACACACACACACACACACACACACACACACACACACACACACACACACACACAAAGACAAACACACGCACACACACACACACACACACACACACACACACACACATACACACAAACACATTCACTATTCACACATACCCCACCCCACCATACCCCTCCCCTCCTCCCATCCTCTTATGTCTATATATTGTGCATGTGAGTATGGTGTGTGTGTGTGTGTGTGTGTGTGTGTGTGTGTGTGTGTGTATGTGTCTAATAGATCTACCTCGATGGGATGATTTCCGATGAGAGCCTTGCCCGAGCATTTCAATAATTATGTATTTGAATCAAAGAAAGTGTCATACTTTCTCACCACAACAAGTATCTAAGAAAATTTATTTTATACTGCATCCCAAATAAAAGAAGAACAAACACAGAAATGAAGAAAAGAAGTTTTTCCATCTTTTTGTAAATCTTATGAAGGAATTTTTTTTACACCCCCATCGACACAATTCCGTCTTTGATGGAACCTACTAGGCAACTTATTATCAAAAGGAAAGGTTTTCGTCTTACGGTAATCAGAATGAAACCGAAAGTAATTTCATTATAATTTGACGTCGCATGAGTAAAACTTCCGAGTCCCTTGACCGGCCCTGATTAGGAGAATAATATGATTAAAAATAACGTCACCTTAATTACGTACCAATCCAATAAAGCTATGAAAACATTAGACTGGTTATGACCATATATGTATTTATTATCATTATTCAAAGTATACAAATTAGCTCCTGATAGCATTGCTCTTTCTGTTTCTTTTAGTATTTCTGTGCTATTTACAGCTGTGTATTCCGGTTCTCGGCTAATCAGTTGTGACCATAAATAAATAGTTGGAGGCGGGTATCAACCAGGCAGGTGAAATGGTATATTTTATGATAAACCTTTACCCCAACCTGTAACTGTGTAAACATTTACCAATTTGGTTGATCCGGTTTGATGAATGTGTCATCTTTGTCAAAATACATTGACTTATGACCTACTTGAAGAATTCTTTCTTTCGCAAGGCTTTATTTCCCTCACAACGGTCTATTATAATCCGTGTACATCTTTCATCAGTCCCAATATCTATCTATCTATCTATCTATCTATCTATCTATCTATCTATCTATCTATCTATATGTCTGCCATGTGAAACAACATAGATGACGTTTATAGAAGGGAACGAATGTTGATTTGAGGTATCCCCTGAAATAAAAGTATTCGTTCGAGCTCACGCATACCAGAGAGAGAGAGAGAGAAAGAGAGAGAGGGAGAGTGAGAGAGAGAGAGAGAGAGAGAGAGAGAGAGAGAGAGAGAGAGAGAGAGAGAGAGAGAGATGAATCGATGGAAAGACAGAAAGAAAGAGATATGGAGAGAGAGAGATAGATAGATAGGTAGAGAGAGAGAAAGATAGATAGATAGATAGATAGATAGATAGAGAGAGAGAGAGAGAGAGAGAGAGAGAGAGAGAGAGAGAGAGAGGGGGGGGATGAGGAGGAAAGGGGATCGTGGACAATATTTCTTTGTCAGGAGCCAGGGTTGGTTTCTGGTGGACCACAGTACGGTCGCTGACTCGATCGCGAAACAAATGAAAAGTTTACAAGAGAGGCAGGCATGTGTGCTCTTGTGATGGCCATTAGAGCAAGGACGTCTCACTCGTGGGATCTAAGTCTGCTCATTTTCTCATATTATTTGAGACCATCAATCATACGACACGACTATCTATCTATCTATCTATCTATCTATCTATCTATCTATCTATCTATCTATCTATCTATCTATCTATCTATCTATCTATCTATCTATCTATCTATCTATCTATCTACCTATCTATCTATCTATTTTGGATATGTTTATATACATTATATAAATGTTCTCGTATCTAGGTTGGGGGGGGGGGGGAGCAATAAAAAAAAACACCGAGTATCCTTGTCTTTCTACTGGTGTGTTGTATCCCTCTCAGCCAAGAATTAGTCCGGACAGGCAGGGTTGGAAGCTCGCTACCTAGATGATCGACATTTTGTCGATGGGGACGTTAGAAATATCTACATTAAGATCTAGATCTAAGTGTGGTCCAGTAAAAAAGTGATCCCTGGGGTGTTCGAATTCAGTCTCTTAAACTATCTAGCAAATGAACCAGATCGGTATAGTCAGTTCGGATTGCGTTGGGAAATGGTGTTTGAGAATTTAATCGTTTTCAGACAGACTTCTGTTTTGATTTATCAAATATTTAGACCAGGACGTTCAGTAACACCTAAAATTTGGAGGTCTAACTTCTTAAAATAAGAGACAGGTTTGAAAGGAGTGTCAATTAAATGCATTTAACTAACAATGACTGCCCCCCCCAAAAAAAAAAAAATAAAAAAATAAAAGTTTGAAAAATAATAAAAAGAAAAAAATAGAAATTAGAAATTGAAAAACTAAACCACTAAACAAGAACAACAACAAAAACAAACAAACAAACAACCCCCTCCCCCAAAAAATCTTTTAAAATAAACGAACAAACAAACACAAACAACCTACAAAAAATACTTTCTATGTTCATTATCATCCTCTGTTCTTCTGAACATCTGCTAAACCACGTCATGATTTTGTTCAACATCCTACAGTACTTTTCACCTAACTGCACTACGTTCGTTCAGCGCACGTGTTTACGTAATTCAGACATGCTTTCGAGCTCTTCCTTCTTTCCTATCTAACATCTATCGTTCAGATCTCTCCACTTTTTCCGTGTTTTTTAAATCTCTTGTAACGCCTTTAATCTTCGGCACGTATATGACCCTATTGCAGTGCAAGTGCTGTAGAACTCTTTTAGAAGCTAAAAGCAAGCTCGTTCATGACTGACGCATTTCTGCGAGAAATGAACAGGTAAAACTTGTCAGCTTCCTGCTACCTGCTCAAAGAAATCGGACTCGCAAACTTTCATCGGACGTGGGAGTATCCAATTAAAACGTAATTGTGACTCAAAAGGGGATGAGTCCCAGGAACGTTTTGGTAAATGACGTTAACATTTAAATTCTATTATGTCATTTTAAAGCTCTATTGTTCATGCCACAAACCTAAGACCTGAAAAACAACTGGCAGTAATCTTGGGTTTAGAAATTTTAAATTTAATTACTAATTGTTGATATAAATCTTTCGGATTACTGGCAATAGACAGTACTTTTTCTTTGTCGATCACGTACAACATCACGAGGGGTACTTTACAAAGAAGTTGTTTTCTATGCACTAAAAGCATTGTATAAATTATTTAAATCATTGAATAAATAGATAAACAAAAAACGTACAAACAGACAGACAAATAAATAAATAAATAAATAAATAAATAAATAAATTTTGACAGTCTTTCTAAACTTGGTTTTCAAAGGCATGAGACAAAGAAAAAAGTGCAACATTTAGTCACAGAAAAGTGGACTTTCATGTCCAGGAAGAGCGTAGTGCGTGGCGCCATAAGAAGTCATTAAGCAATCCAAGGAAATGCACTGAGCAATCTTGAATGTAAGTTACATCTCAGGCACACCCTGTAAAGTACTAATTAAAGGGCAAACTAATTTTCTTCTGAACGAAATGAACAACATATAAAAAGCGCCACAACACCCCACCCCCTCTTGAAATAACAGACTACAAGCGCTCAGCTTTTGAGACAGTAACATGGGGTTAAGAAGAGGTTGGGCTGTTGTTGTTGTTGCTGTTGTTGTCGTTGTTTTGGCTGTTGTTGGGTTTTTTTTGGGGGGGGGGTGGGTATATAAGAAGGGTATATAAGAAGGGGTATATAAGAAGGGGTGATATTTTTTGGAGGGGTGCTAAGGCAGACAAAAAAATCTCCAAACAAAACAAAACAAAACTTAGCACAAAAAATCCAACATAAATTCTGTTTGCAACGAAAACAGTAAACTGTTTTGTGCATGTGGCCATGAATAAGCCAGCAGTTCCTCGGGTTTTCCCTCCTCCTTTTCCCATCCTCCCTTCCTCCCTGCCCAGATCCCCTGTCTCTCACCCAGATCCCCATCTTCCCATCTCTACCCTTTATCCCATCCTTTCCAACCCAC